>NW_026708454.1:0-54823 GCF_902713425.1 Acipenser ruthenus | reverse complement strand
AATAAGAAATGGACCATCACTGAGTGAGGGGAACCCACCAGCTCATCCACAACCACCTCACTCATCATAGTGAACACTGTGAATAAGAGAGGTAGCCATCACTGAGTGAGGGGAACCCTCCAGTTCATCCACAACCACCTCACTCATCATGGTGAACACTGTGAATAAGAGATAGACCATCACTGAATGAGGGGAACCCACCAGCTCATCCACAACCACCTCACTCATCATAGTGAACACTGTGAAATAAGAGAGGTAGCCATCACTGAGTGAGGGGAACCCTCAGTTCATCCACAACCACCTCACTCATCATAGTGAACACTGTGAATAAGAGAGGTAGCCATCACTGAGTGAGGGGAACCCTCCAGTTCATCCACAACCACCTCACTCATCATAGTGAACATTGTGAATAAGAGAGGTAGCAATCATCACTGAGTGAGGGAACCCACCAGCTCATCCACTACCACCTCACTCATCATGGTGAACACTTTGAATTGGAGATAGACTCTCACTGAGTGAGGGGAACCCACCAGCTCATCCAACCACCTCACTCATCATGGTGAATACTGTGAATAAGAGAGGTAGCCATCACTGAGTGAATGGAACCCACCAGCTGATCCACAACCACCTCACTCATCATGGTGAACACTGTGAATAAGAGTTAGACCATCACTGAGTCAAGGGAACCCACCAGCTCATCCACAACCACCTCACTCATCGTGGTGAACACTGTGAATGAGAGAGGAAGACATCACTGAGTGCGGGGAACCCACCAGCTCATCCACAACCACCTCACTCATCATGGTGAACACTGTGAATAAGAGGATAGACCATCACTGAGTGATGGGAACCCACCAGCTCATCCACAACCACCTCATTCATCATGGTGAATACTGTGAATAAGAGAGGTAGCCATCACTGAATGAGTGGAACTCACCAGCTCATGAACAACCACATCACTCATCATGGTGAACACTGTGAATAAGAGAGGTAGCCATCACTGAGTGAGAGGAACCCACCAGCTCATCCACAACCAAATCATCTCATCATGGTGAACACTGTGAATAAGAGAGGTAGCCATCACTGAATGAGAGGAACCCACCAGCTCATCCACAACCACCTCACTCATCATGGTGAACACTGTGAATAAGAGAGCTAGCCATCACTGAGTGAGTGGAACCCACCAGCTCATCAACAACCACCTCACTGATCATGGTGAACACTGTAAATAAGAGATAGACCATCACTGAATGAGGGGAACCAACCAGCTCATCCACAACCACCTCACTCATCATGGTGAACACTGTGAATAGGAGATAGACCATCACTGAGTGATGGGAAACCACCAGCTCATCCACAACTACCTCACTCATCATGGTGAACACTGTGAATAAGAGATAGACCATCACTGAGTGAGGGGAACCCACCCAGCTCATCCACAACCACCTCACTCATCATGGTGAACACTGTGAATAGAGAGGTAGCAATCACTGAGTGAGGGGAACCCACCAGCTCATCAACAACCACCTCACTCATCATGGTGAACACTGTGAATAAGAGGTAGACCATCACTGAATGAGGGGAACCCACCAGCTCATCCACAACCACCTCACTCATCATAGTGAACACTGTGAATAAGAAGGTAGCCATCACTGAATGAGTGGAAACCCACCAGCTCATCCACAACCACCTCACTCATCATAGTGAAGAATGTGAATAAGAGATAGACCATCACTGAGTTAGGGGAACCCACCAGCTCATCCACAACCACCTCACTCATCATGGTGAACACTGTGAATAAGAGAGGTAGCCGTCACTGAGTGAAGAGATGCCACCAGCTCATCCACAACCACCTCACTCATCATGGTGACACTGTGAATAAGAGATAGACCTTCACTGAGTGAAGGGAACCACCCAGCTCATCCACAACCACCTCACTCATCATGGTGAACACTGTGAATAAGAGATAGGACATCACTGAGTGAAGGGAACACACCAGCTCATCCACAACCACCTCACTCATCATGGTGAACACTGTGAATAAGAGAGGTAGCCGTCACTGAGTGAAGGGAACCACCAGCTCATTCACAACCACCTCAATCATCATGGTGAACACTGTGAATAAGAAATGGACCCATCACTGAGTGAGGGGAACCCACCAGCTCATCCACAACCACCTCACTCATCATAGTGAACACTGTGAATAAGAGAGGTAGCCATCACTGAGTGAGGGGAACCCTCCAGTTCATCCACAACCACCTCACTCATCATGGTGAACACTGTGAATAAGAGATAGACCATCACTGAATGAGGGGAACCCACCAGCTCATCCACAACCACCTCACTCATCATAGTGAACACTGTGAATAAGAGAGGTAGCCATCACTGAGTGAGGGGAACCCTCCAGTTCATCCACAACCACCCTCACTCATCATGGTGAACACTTTGAATAGGAGATAGACTCTCACTGAGTGAGGGGAACCCACCGGCTCATCCACAACCACCTCACTCATAATGGTGAAAACTGTGAAAAGAGATAGACCACTACTGAGTGAAGGGAACCCACCAGCTCATCCACAACCACCTCACTCATCATGGTGAACACTGTGAATAAGAGAGGTAGCCATCACTGAGTGAGAGGAACCCTCCAGTTCATCCACAACCACCTCACTCATCATGGTGAACACTGTGAATAAGAGATAGACCATCACTGAATGAGGGGAACAAACCAGCTCATCCACAACCACCTCACTCATCATAGTGAACACTGTGAATAAGAGAGGTAGCCATCACTGAGTGAGGGGAACCCTCCAGTTCATCCACACACCACCTCACTCATCATAGTGAACATTGTGAATAAGAGAGGTAGCTATCACTGAGTGAGGGGAACCCACCAGCTCATCCACTACCACCTCACTCATCATGGTGAACACTTTGAATAAGAGTTAGACCAATCACTGAGTCAAGGGAACCCACCAGCTCATCCACAACCACCTCACTCATCATAGTGAACACTGTGAATAAGAGAGGTAGCCATCACTGAGTGAAGGGAACCAACCAGCTCATCACAACCACCTCACTCATCATGGTGAATACTGTGAATAAGAGAGGTAGCCATCACTGAGTGAATGGAACCCACCAGCTGATCCACAACCACCTCACTCATCATGGTGAACACTGTGAATAAGAGTTAGACCATCACTGAGTCAAGGGAACCCACCAGCTCATCCACAACCACCTCACTCATCGTGGTGAACACTGTGTATTTGAGAGAAGACATCACTGAGTGCGGGGAACCCACCAGCTCATCCACAACCACCTCACTCATCATGGTGAACACTGTGAATAAGAGATAGACCATCACTGAGTGATGGGAACCCACCAGCTCATCCACAACCACCTCATTCATCATGGTGAATACTGTGAATAAGAGAGGTAGCCATCACTGAATGAGTGGAACTCACAGCTCATGAACAACCACATCACTCATCATGGTGAACACTGTGAATAAGAGAGGTAGCCATCACTGAGTGAGAGGAACCCACCAGCTCATCCACAACCAATCATCTCATCATGGTGAACACTGTGAATAAGAGAGGTAGCCATCACTGAATGAGAGGAACCCACCAGCTCATCCACAACCACCTCACTCATCATGGTGAACACTGTGAATAAGAGAGCTAGCCATCACTGAGTGAGTGGAAACCCACCAGCCTCATCAACAACCACCTCACTGATCATGGTGAACACTGTAAATAAGAGATAGACCATCACTGAATGAGGGGAACCAACCAGCTCATCCACAACCACCTCACTCATCATGGTGAACACTGTGAATAGGAGATAGACCATCACTGAGTGATGGGAAACCACCAGCTCATCCCACAACTACCTCACTCATCATAGTGAAGAATGTGAATAAGAGATAGACCATCACTGAGTTAGGGGAACCCACCAGCTCATCCACAACCACCTCACTCATCATGGTGAACACTGTGAATAAGAGAGGTAGCCGTCACTGAGTGAAGAGATGCCACCAGCTCATCCACAACCACCTCACTCATCATGGTGAACACTGTGAATAAGAGATAGACCTTCACTGAGTGAAGGGGAACACACCAGCTCATCCACAACCACCTCACTCATCATGGTGAACACTGTGAATAAGAGATAGGACATCACTGAGTGAAGGGAACACACCAGCTCATCCACAACCACCTCACTCATCATGGTGAACACTGTGAATAAGAGAGGTAGCCGTCACTGAGTGAAGGGAACCCACCAGCTCATCCACAACCACTCAATCATCATAGTGAACACTGTGAATAAGAGAGGTAGCCATCACTGAGTGAGGGGAACCCTCCAGTTCATCCACAACCACCTCACTCATCATGGTGAACACTGTGAATAAGAGATAGACCATCACTGAATGAGGGAACCCACCAGCTCATCCACAACCACCTCACTCATCATAGTGAACACTGTGAATAGAGAGGTAGCCATCACTGAGTGAGGGGAACCCTCCAGTTCATCCACAACCACCTCACTCATCATGGTGAACACTGTGAATAAGAGATAGACCATCACTGAATGAGGGGAACCCACCAGCTCATCCACAACCACCTCACTCATCATAGTGAACACTGTGAATAAGAGACGGTAGCCATCACTGAGTGAGGGGAACCCTCCAGTACATCCACAACCACCTCACTCATCATGGTGAACACTTTGAATAGGAGATAGACTCTCACTGAGTGAGGGGAACCCACCAGCTCATCCACAACCACCTCACTCATAATGGTGAAAACTGTGAAAAAGAGATAGACCACTACTGAGTGAAGGGAACCCACCAGCTCATCCACAACCACCTCACTCATCATGGTGAACACTGTGAATAAGAGAGGTAGCCATCACTGAGTGAGAGGAACCCTCCAGTTCATCCACAACCACCTCACTCATCATGGTGAACACTGTGATAAGAGATAGACCATCACTGAATGAGGGGAACAAACCAGCTCATCCACAACCACCTCACTCATCATAGTGAACACTGTGAATAAGAGAGGTAGCCATCACTGAGTGAGGGGAACCCTCCAGTTCATCCACAACCACCTCACTCATCATAGTGAACATTGTGAATAAGGAGAGGTAGGCTATCACTGAGTGAGGGGAACCCACCAGCTCATCCACTACCACCTCACTCATCATGGTGAACACTTTGAATAGGAGATAGACTCTCACTGAGTGAGGGGAACCCACCAGCTCATCCACAACCACCTCTCTCATAATGGTGAAAACCGTGAAAAAGAGATAGACCACTACTGAGTGAAGGGAACCCACCAGCTCATCCACAACCACCTCACTCATCATGGTGAATACTGTGAATAAGAGAGGTAGCCATCACTGAGTGAATGAACCCACCAGCTGATCCACAACCACCTCACTCATCATGGTGAACACTGTGAATAAGAGTCTAGACCATCACTGAGTCAAGGGAACCCACCAGCTCATCCACAACCACCTCACTCATCGTGGTGAACACTGTGAATGAGAGAGGAAGACATCACTGAGTGAGGAGAACCCACCAGCTCATCCACAACCACCTCACTCATCATGGTGAACACTTTGAATAAGAGATAGGACATCACTGAGTGAAGGGAACACACCAGCTCATCCACAACCACCTCACTCTATCATGGTGAACACTGTGAATAAGAGAGGTAGACATCACTGAGTGAGGGGAACCCTCCAGCTCATCCACAACCACCTCACTCATCATGGTGAACACTGTGAATAAGAGAGGTAGCCGTCACTGAGTGCGGGGAACCCACCAGCTCATCCACAACCACCTCACTCATCATGGTGAACACTGTGAATAAGAGATAGACCATCACTGAGTGATGGAAACCCACCAGCTCATCACAACCCCTCATTCATCATGGTGAATACTGTGAATATGAGAGGTAGCCATCACTGAATGAGTGGAACTCACCAGCTCATGAACAACCACATCACTCATCATGGTGAACACTGTGAATAAGAGGTAGCCATCACTGATTGAGAGGAACCCACCAGCTCATCCACAACCAAAATCCTCTCACTGGTGAACACTGTGATAAGAGAGGTAGCCATCACTGAATGAGAGGAACCCACCAGCTCATCCACAAACCACCTCACTCATCATGGTGAACACTGTGAATAAGAGATCTAGCATCACTGAGTGAGTGGAACCCATCCAGCCTCAACAACCACCTCACTCATAATGGTGAAAACTGTGAAAAAGAGATAGACCACTACTGAGTGAAGGGAACCCACCAGCTCATCCACAACCACCTCCACTCATCATGGTGAACACTGTGAATAAGAGAGGTAGCCATCACTGAGTGAGAGGAACCCTCCAGTTCATCCACAACCACCTCACTCATCGTGGTGAACACTGTGAATAAGAGATAGACCATCACTGAATGAGGGGAACAAACCAGCTCATCCACAACCCCCTCACTCATCATAGTGAACACTGTGAATAAGAGAGGTAGCCATCACTGAGTGAGGGGAACCCTCCAGTTCATCCACAACCACCTCACTCATCATGGTGAACACTTTGAATAGGAGATAGACTCTCACTGAGTGAGGGGAACCCACCAGCTCATCCACAACCACCTCTCTCATAATGGTGAAAACCGTGAAAAAGAGATAGACCACTACTGAGTGAAGGGAACCCACCAGCTCATCCACAACCACCTCACTCATCATGGTGAATACTGTGAATAAGAGAGGTAGCCATCACTGAGTGAATGGAACCCACCAGCTGATCCACAACCACCTCACTCATCTTGGTGAACACTGTGAATAAGAGTTAGACCATCACTGAGTCAAGGGAACCCACCAGCTCATCCACAACCACCTCACTCATCGTGGTGAACACTGTGAATGAGAGAGGAAGACATCACTGAGTGAGGAGAACCCACCCAGCTCATCCACAACCACCTCACTCATCATGGTGAACACATTTGAATAAGAGATAGGACATCACTGAGTGAAGGGACCCTCCAGTTCATCCACAACCACCTCACTCATCATGGTGAACACTGTGAATAAGAGATAGACCATCAATGAATGAGGGGAACAAACCAGCTCATCCACAACCACCTCACTCATCATAGTGAACACTGTGAATAAGAGAGGTAGCCATCACTGAGTGAGGGGAACCCTCCAGTTCATCCACAACCACCTCACTCATCATAGTGAACATTGTGAATAAGAGAGGTAGCTATCACTGAGTGAGGGGAACCCACCAGCTCATCCACTACCACCTCACTCATCATGGTGAACACTTTGAATAGGAGATAGACTCTCACTGAGTGAGGGGAACCCACCAGCTCATCCACAACCACCTCTCTCATAATGGTGAAAACCGTGAAAAAGAGATAGACCACTACTGAGTGAAGGGAACCCACCAGCTCATCCACAACCACCTCACTCATCATGGTGAATGTACTGTGAATAAGAGAGGTAGCCATCACTGAGTGAATGGAACCCACCAGCTGATCCACAACCACCTCACTCATCATGGTGAACACTGTGAATAAGAGTTAGACCATCACTGAGTCAAGGGAACCCACCAGCTCATCCACAACCACCTCACTCATCGTGGTGAACACTGTGAATGAGAGAGGAAGACATCACTGAGTGAGGAGAACCCACCAGACTCATCCACAACCACCTCACTCATCATGGTGAACACTTTGAATAAGAGATAGGACATCACTGAGTGAAGGGAACACACCAGCTCATCCACAACCCACCTCACTCATCATGGTGAACACTGTGAATAAGAGAGGTAGACATCACTGAGTGAGGGGAACCCTCCAGCTCATCCACAACCACCTCACTCATCATGGTGAACACTGTGAATAAGAGAGGTAGCCGTCACTGAGTGCGGGAGAACCCACCAGCTCATCCACACCACCTCACTCATCATGGTGAACACTGTGAATAAGAGATAGACCATCACTGAGTGATGGGAACCCCCAGCTCATCCACAACCACCTCATTCATCATGGTGAATACTGTGCATAAGAGAGGTAGCCATCACTGAATGAGTGGAACTCACCAGCTCATGAACAACCACATCACTCATCATGGTGAACACTGTGAATAAGAGAGGTAGCCATCACTGAGTGAGAGGAACCCACCAGCTCATCCACAACCAAATCATCTCATCATGGTGAACACTGTGAATAAGAGAGGTAGCTATCACTGAATGAGAGGAACCCACCAGCTCATCCACAACCACCTCACTCATCATGGTGAACACTGTGAATAAGAGAGCTAGCCATCACTGAGTGAGTGGAACCCACCAGCTCATCAACAACCACCTCACTGATCATGGTGAACACTGTAAATAAGAGATAGACCATCACTGAATGAGGGGAACCCACCAGCTCATCCACAACCACCTCACTCATCATGGTGAACAGTGTGAATAGGAGATAGACCATCACTGAGTGATGGGAAACCACCAGCTCATCCACAACTATCTCACTCATCATGGTGAACACTGTGAATAAGAGATAGACCATCACTGAGTGAGGGGACCCACCAGCTCATCCACAACCATCTCACTCATCATGGTGAACACTGTGAATAAGAGAGGTAGCAATCACTGAGTGAGGGGAACCCACCAGCTCATCAACAACCACCTCACTCATCATGGTGAACACTGTGAATAAGAGATAGACCATCACTGAATGAGGGGGAACCCACCAGCTCATCCACAACCACCTCACTCATCATAGTGAACACTGTGAATAAGAAGGTAGCCATCACTGAATGAGTGGAACCCACCAGCTCATCCACAACCACCTCACTCATCATAGTGAAGAATGTGAATAAGAGATAGACCATCACTGAGTTAGGGGAACCCACCAGCTCATCCACAACCACCTCACT
This sequence comes from Acipenser ruthenus, assembly GCF_902713425.1. NCBI lineage: Eukaryota > Metazoa > Chordata > Actinopteri > Acipenseriformes > Acipenseridae > Acipenser > Acipenser ruthenus. The sequence goes on along the minus strand of NW_026708454.1, from coordinate 45,871 downwards.
CATCATAGTGAACACTGTGAATAAGAGAGGTAGCCATCACTGAGTGAGGGGAACCCACCAGCTCATCCACAAGCACCTCACTCATCATAGTGAAGAATGTGAATAAGAGATAGACCATCACTGAGTTAGGGGAACCCACCAGCTCATCCACAAACCACCTCACTCATCATGGTGAACACTGTGAATAGGAGATAGAACATCACTGAGTGAGGGGAACCCACCAGCCTCATCCACAACCACCTAACTCATCATGGTAACACTGTGAATAGGAGACAGACCATCACTGAGTGAAGGGAACACACCAGCTCATCCACAACCACCTCACTCATCATGGTGAACACTGTGAATAAGAGAGGTTGACATCACTGAGTGAGGGGAACCCTCCAGCTCATCCACAACCACCTCACTCATCATGGTGAACACTGTGATAAGAGAGGTAGCCGTCACTGAGTGCGGGGAAACCCACCAGCTCATCCACACCCACCTCACTCATCATGGTGAACACTGTGAATAAGAGATAGACCATCACTGAGTGATGGGAACCCACCAGCTCATCCACAACCACCTCATTCATCATGGTGAATACTGTGAATAAGAGAGGTAGCCATCACTGAATGAGTGGAACTCACCAGCTCATGAACAACCACATCACTCATCATGGTGAACACTGTGAATAAGAGAGGTAGCCATCACTGAGTGAGAGGAAGCCACCAGCTCATCCACAACCAAATCATCTCATCATGGTGAACACTGTGAATAAGAGAGGTAGCCATCACTGAATGAGAGGAACCCACCAGCTCATCCACAACCACCTCAACTCATCATGGTGAACACTGTGAATAAGAGAGCTAGCCATCACTGAGTGAGTGGAACCCACCAGCTCATCAACAACCACCTCACTCATAATGGTGAAAACTGTGAAAAAGAGATAGACCACTACTGAGTGAAGGGAACCCACCAGCTCATCCACAACCACCTCACTCATCATGGTGAACACTGTGAATAAGAGAGGTAGCCATCACTGAGTGAGAGGAACCCTCCAGTTCATCCACAACCACCTCACTCATCATGGTGAACACTGTGAATAAGAGATAGACCATCACTGAATGAGGGGAACAAACCAGCTCATCCACAACCACCTCACTCATCATAGTGAACACTGTGAATAAAAGAGAGGTAGCCATCACTGAGTGAGGGGAACCCTCCAGTTCATCCACAACCACCTCACTCATCATAGTGAACATTGTGAATAAGAGAGGTAGCTATCACTGAGTGAGGGGAACCCACCAGCTCATCCACTACCACCCTCACTCATCATGGTGAACACTTTGAATAGGAGATAGACTCTCACTGAGTGAGGGGAACCCACCAGCTCATCCACAACCACCTCTCTCATAATGGTGAAAACCGTGAAAAAGAGATAGACCACTACTGAGTGAAGGGAACCCACCAGCTCATCCACAACCACCTCACTCATCATGGTGAATACTGTGAATAAGAGAGGTAGCCATCACTGAGTGAATGAACCCACCAGCTGATCCACAACCACCTCACTCATCATGGTGAACACTGTGAATAAGAGTTAGACCATCACTGAGTCAAGGGAACCCACCAGCTCATCCACAACCACCTCACTCATCGTGGTGAACACTGTGAATGAGAGAGGAAGACATCACTGAGTGAGGAGAACCCACCAGCTCATCCACAACCACCTCACTCATCATGGTGAACACTTTGAATAAGAGATAGGACATCACTGAGTGAAGGGAACACACCAGCTCATCCACAACCACCTCACTCATCATGGTGAACACTGTGAATAAGAGAGGTAGACATCACTGAGTGAGGGGAACCCTGCAGCTCATCCACAACCACCTCACTCATCATGGTGAACACTGTGAATAAGAGAGGTAGCCGTCACTGAGTGCGGGGAACCCACCAGCTCATCCACAACCACCTCACTCATCATGGTGAACACTGTGAATAAGAGATAGACCATCACTGAGTGATGGGAACCCACCAGCTCATCCACAACCACCTCATTCATTCATGGTGAATACTGTGAATAAGAGAGGTAGCCATCACTGAATGAGTGGAACTCACCAGCTCATGAACAACCACATCACTCATCATGGTGAACACTGTGAATAAGAGAGGTAGCCATTACTGAGTGAGAGGAACCCACCAGCTCATCCACAACCAAATCATCTCATCATGGTGAACACTGTGAATAAGAGAGGTAGCCATCACTGAATGAGAGGAACCCACCAGCCTCATCCACAACCACCTCACTCATCATGGTGAACACTGTGAATAAGAGAGCTAGCCATCACTGAGTGAGTGGAACCCACCAGCTCATCAACAACCACCTCACTGATCATGGTGAACACTGTAAATAAGAGATAGACCATCACTGAATGAGGGGAACCCACCAGCTCATCCACAACCACCTCACTCATCATGGTGAACAGTGTGAATAAGAGATAGACCATCACTGAGTGAGGGGAACCACCAGCTCATCCACAACCATCTCACTCATCATGGTGAACACTGTGAATAAGAGAGGTAGCAATCACTGAGTGAGGGGAACCCACCAGCTCATCAACAACCACCTCACTCATCATGGTGAACACTGTGAATAAGAGATAGACCATCACTGAATGAGGGGAACCCACCAGCTCATCCACAACCACCTCACACATCATAGTGAACACTGTGAATAAGAAGGTAGCCATCACTGAATGAGTGGAACCACCAGCTCATCCACAACCACCTCACTCATCATAGTGAAGAATGTGAATAAGAGATAGACCATCACTGAGTTAGGGGAACCCACCAGCTCATCCACAACCACCTCACTCATCATAGTGAACACTGTGAATAAGAGAGGTAGCCATCACTGAGTGAGGGGAACCCACCAGCTCATCCACAAGCACCTCACTCATCATGGTGAAGAATGTGAATAAGAGATAGACCATCACTGAGTTAGGGGAACCCACCAGCTCATCCACAACCACCTCACTCATCATGGTGAAACACTGTGAATAGGAGATAGAACATCACTGAGTGAGGGGAACCCACCAGCTCATCCACAACCACCTAACTCATCATGGTAAACACTGTGAATAGGAGACAGACCATCACTGAGTGATGGGAACCCACCAGCTCATCCACAACCACCTCACTCATCATGGTGAACACTGTGAATAAGAGACAGGACATCACTGAGTGAAAGAACACACCAGCTCATCCACAACCACCTCACTCATCATGGTGAACAATGTGAATAATAGAGGTAGCCATCACTGAGTGAGGGGAACCCACCAGCTCATCAACAACCACCTCACTCATCATGGTGAACACTGTAAATAAGAGAGGTAGCCATCACTGAGTGAGGGGAAACCACCAGCTCATCCACAACCACCTCACTCATCATGGTGAACACCTGTGAATAAGAGAGGTAGCCGTCACTGAGTGAAGAGATGCCACCAGGCTCATCCACACCACCTCACTCATCATGGTGAACACTGTGAATAAGAGATAGGTCATCACTGAGTGAAGGGAACACACCAGCTCATCCACAACCACCTCACTCATCATGGTGAACACTGTGAATAAGAGAGGTAGCCGTCACTGAGTGAAGGGAACCCACCAGCTCATCCACAACCACCTCAATCATCATGGTGAACACTGTGAATAAGAAATGCACCATCACTGAGTGAGGGGAACCCACCAGCTCATCCACAACCACCTCACTCATCATAGTGAACACTGTGAATAAGAGAGGTAGCCATCACTGAGTGAGGGGAACCCTCCAGCTCATCCACAACCACCTCACTCATCATGGTGAACACTGTGAATAAGAGAGGTAGCCGTCACTGAGTGCGGGGAACCCACCAGCTCATCCACAACCACCTCACTCATCATGGTGAACACTGTGAATAAGAGATAGACCATCACTGAGTGATGGGAACCCACCAGCTCATCCACAACCACCTCATTCATCATGGTGAATACTGTGAATAAGAGAGGTAGCCATCACTGAATGAGTGGAACTCACCAGCTCATGAACAACCACATCACTCATCATGGTGAACACTGCGAATAAGAGAGGTAGCCATCACTGAGTGAGAGGAACCACCAGCTCATCCACAACCAAATCATCTCATCATGGTGAACACTGTGAATAAGAGAGGTAACCATCACTGAATGAGAGGAACCCACCAGCTCATCCACAACCACCTCACTCATCATGGTGAACACTGTGAATAAGAGAGCTAGCCATCACTGAGTGAGTGGAACCCACCAGCTCATCAACAACCACCTCACTGATCATGGTGAACACTGTAAATAAGAGATAGACCATCACTGAATGAGGGGAACCCACCAGCTCATCCACAACCACCTCACTCATCATGGTGAACACTGTGAATAGGAGATAGACCATCACTGAGTGATGGGAAAACACCAGCTCATCCACAACTACCTCACTCATCATGGTGAACACTGTGAATAAGAGATAGACCATCACTGAGTGAGGGGAACCCACCAGCTCATCCACAACCACCTCACTCATCATGGTGAACACTGTGAATAAGAGAGGTAGCAATCACTGAGTGAGGGGAACCCACCAGCTCATCAACAACCACCTCACTCATCATGGTGAACACTGTGAATAAGAGATAGACCATCACTGAATGAGGGGAACCCACCAGCTCATCCACAACCACCTCACTCATCATAGTGAACACTGTGAATAAGAGAGGTAGCCATCACTGAGTGAGGGGAACCCACCAGCTCATCCACAAGCACCTCACTCATCATAGTGAAGAATGTGAATAAGAGATAGACCATCACTGAGTTAGGGGAACCCACCAGCTCATCCACAACCACCTCACTCATCATGGTGAACACTGTGAATAGGAGATAGAACATCACTGAGTGAGGGGAACCCACCAGCTCATCCACAACCACCTAACTCATCATGGTAAACACTGTGAATAGGAGACAGACCATCACTGAGTGATGGGAACCCACCAGCTCATCCACAACCACCTCACTCATCATGGTGAATACTGTGAATAAGAGAGGTAGCCATCACTGAGTGAATGGAACCCACCAGCTGATCCACAACCACCTCACTCATCATGGTGAACACTGTGAATAAGAGTTAGACCATCACTGAGTCAAGGGAACCCACCAGCTCATCCACAACCACCTCACTCATCGTGGTGAACACTGTGAATGAGAGAGGAAGACATCACTGAGTGCGGGGAACCCACCAGCTCATCCACAACCACCTCACTCATCATGGTGAACACTGTGAATAAGAGATAGACCATCACTGAGTGATGGGAACCCACCAGCTCATCCACAACCACCTCATTCATCATGGTGAATACTGTGAATAAGAGAGGTAGCCATCACTGAATGAGTGGAACTCACCAGCTCATGAACAACCACATCACTCATCATGGTGAACACTGTGAATAAGAGAGGTAGCCATCACTGAGTGAGAGGAACCCACCAGCTCATCCACAACCAAATCATCTCATCATGGTGAACACTGTGAATAAGAGAGGTAGCCATCACTGAATGAGAGGAACCCTGTGAATAAGAGAGCTAGCCATCACTGAGTGAGTGGAACCCACCAGCTCATCAACAACCACCTCACTGATCATGGTGAACACTGTAAATAAGAGATAGACCATCACTGAATGAGGGGAACCAACCAGCTCATCCACAACCACCTCACTCATCATGGTGAACACTGTGAATAGGAGATAGACCATCACTGAGTGATGGGAAACCACCAGCTCATCCACAACTACCTCACTCATCATGGTGAACACTGTGAATAAGAGATAGACCATCACTGAGTGAGGGGAACCCACCAGCTCATCCACAACCACCTCACTCATCATGGTGAACACTGTGAATAAGAGAGGTAGCAATCACTGAGTGAGGGGAACCCACCAGCTCATCAACAACCACCTCACTCATCATGGTGAACACTGTGAATAAGAGGTAGACCATCACTGAATGAGGGGAACCCACCAGCTCATCCACAACCACCTCACTCATCATAGTGAACACTGTGAATAAGAAGGTAGCCATCACTGAATGAGTGGAACCCACCAGCTCATCCACAACCACCTCACTCATCATAGTGAAGAATGTGAATAAGAGATAGACCATCACTGAGTTAGGGGAACCCACCAGCTCATCCACAACCACCTCACTCATCATGGTGAACACTGTGAATAAGAGAGGTAGCCGTCACTGAGTGAAGAGATGCCACCAGCTCATCCACAACCACCTCACTCATCATGGTGAACACTGTGAATAAGAGAGCTAGCCATCACTGAGTGAGTGGAACCCACCAGCTCATCAACAACCACCTCACTGATCATGGTGAACACTGTAAATAAGAGATAGACCATCACTGAATGAGGGGAACCCACCAGCTCATCCACAACCACCTCACTCATCATGGTGAACACTGTGAATAGGAGATAGACCATCACTGAGTGATGGGAAAACACCAGCTCATCCACAACTACCTCACTCATCATGGTGAACACTGTGAATAAGAGATAGACCATCACTGAGTGAGGGGAACCCACCAGCTCATCCACAACCACCTCACTCATCATGGTGAACACTGTGAATAAGAGAGGTAGCAATCACTGAGTGAGGGGAACCCACCAGCTCATCAACAACCACCTCACTCATCATGGTGAACACTGTGAATAAGAGATAGACCATCACTGAATGAGGGGAACCCACCAGCTCATCCACAACCACCTCACTCATCATAGTGAACACTGTGAATAAGAGAGGTAGCCATCACTGAGTGAGGGGAACCCACCAGCTCATCCACAAGCACCTCACTCATCATAGTGAAGAATGTGAATAAGAGATAGACCATCACTGAGTTAGGGGAACCCACCAGCTCATCCACAACCACCTCACTCATCATGGTGAACACTGTGAATAGGAGATAGAACATCACTGAGTGAGGGGAACCCACCAGCTCATCCACAACCACCTAACTCATCATGGTAAACACTGTGAATAGGAGACAGACCATCACTGAGTGATGGGAACCCACCAGCTCATCCACAACCACCTCACTCATCATGGTGAATACTGTGAATAAGAGAGGTAGCCATCACTGAGTGAATGGAACCCACCAGCTGATCCACAACCACCTCACTCATCATGGTGAACACTGTGAATAAGAGTTAGACCATCACTGAGTCAAGGGAACCCACCAGCTCATCCACAACCACCTCACTCATCGTGGTGAACACTGTGAATGAGAGAGGAAGACATCACTGAGTGCGGGGAACCCACCAGCTCATCCACAACCACCTCACTCATCATGGTGAACACTGTGAATAAGAGATAGACCATCACTGAGTGATGGGAACCCACCAGCTCATCCACAACCACCTCATTCATCATGGTGAATACTGTGAATAAGAGAGGTAGCCATCACTGAATGAGTGGAACTCACCAGCTCATGAACAACCACATCACTCATCATGGTGAACACTGTGAATAAGAGAGGTAGCCATCACTGAGTGAGAGGAACCCACCAGCTCATCCACAACCAAATCATCTCATCATGGTGAACACTGTGAATAAGAGAGGTAGCCATCACTGAATGAGAGGAACCCTGTGAATAAGAGAGCTAGCCATCACTGAGTGAGTGGAACCCACCAGCTCATCAACAACCACCTCACTGATCATGGTGAACACTGTAAATAAGAGATAGACCATCACTGAATGAGGGGAACCAACCAGCTCATCCACAACCACCTCACTCATCATGGTGAACACTGTGAATAGGAGATAGACCATCACTGAGTGATGGGAAACCACCAGCTCATCCACAACTACCTCACTCATCATGGTGAACACTGTGAATAAGAGATAGACCATCACTGAGTGAGGGGAACCCACCAGCTCATCCACAACCACCTCACTCATCATGGTGAACACTGTGAATAAGAGAGGTAGCAATCACTGAGTGAGGGGAACCCACCAGCTCATCAACAACCACCTCACTCATCATGGTGAACACTGTGAATAAGAGGTAGACCATCACTGAATGAGGGGAACCCACCAGCTCATCCACAACCACCTCACTCATCATAGTGAACACTGTGAATAAGAAGGTAGCCATCACTGAATGAGTGGAACCCACCAGCTCATCCACAACCACCTCACTCATCATAGTGAAGAATGTGAATAAGAGATAGACCATCACTGAGTTAGGGGAACCCACCAGCTCATCCACAACCACCTCACTCATCATGGTGAACACTGTGAATAAGAGAGGTAGCCGTCACTGAGTGAAGAGATGCCACCAGCTCATCCACAACCACCTCACTCATCATGGTGAACACTGTGAATATGAGATAGACCTTCACTGAGTGAAGGGAACACACCAGCTCATCCACAACCACCTCACTCATCATGGTGAACACTGTGAATAAGAGATAGGACATCACTGAGTGAAGGGAACACACCAGCTCATCCACAACCACCTCACTCATCATGGTGAACACTGTGAATAAGAGAGGTAGCCGTCACTGAGTGAAGGGAACCCACCAGCTCATCCACAACCACCTCAATCATCATGGTGAACACTGTGAATAAGAAATGGACCATCACTGAGTGAGGGGAACCCACCAGCTCATCCACAACCACCTCACTCATCATAGTGAACACTGTGAATAAGAGAGGTAGCCATCACTGAGTGAGGGGAACCCTCCAGTTCATCCACAACCACCTCACTCATCATGGTGAACACTGTGAATAAGAGATAGACCATCACTGAATGAGGGGAACCCACCAGCTCATCCACAACCACCTCACTCATCATAGTGAACACTGTGAATAAGAGAGGTAGCCATCACTGAGTGAGGGGAACCCTCCAGTTCATCCACAACCACCTCACTCATCATGGTGAACACTTTGAATAGGAGATAGACTCTCACTGAGTGAGGGGAACCCACCAGCTCATCCACAACCACCTCACTCATAATGGTGAAAACTGTGAAAAAGAGATAGACCACTACTGAGTGAAGGGAACCCACCAGCTCATCCACAACCACCTCACTCATCATGGTGAACACTGTGAATAAGAGAGGTAGCCATCACTGAGTGAGAGGAACCCTCCAGTTCATCCACAACCACCTCACTCATCATGGTGAACACTGTGAATAAGAGATAGACCATCACTGAATGAGGGGAACAAACCAGCTCATCCACAACCACCTCACTCATCATAGTGAACACTGTGAATAAGAGAGGTAGCCATCACTGAGTGAGGGGAACCCTCCAGTTCATCCACAACCACCTCACTCATCATAGTGAACATTGTGAATAAGAGAGGTAGCTATCACTGAGTGAGGGGAACCCACCAGCTCATCCACTACCACCTCACTCATCATGGTGAACACTTTGAATAGGAGATAGACTCTCACTGAGTGAGGGGAACCCACCAGCTCATCCACAACCACCTCTCTCATAATGGTGAAAACCGTGAAAAAGAGATAGACCACTACTGAGTGTAGGGAACCCACCAGCTCATCCACAACCACCTCACTCATCATGGTGAATACTGTGAATAAGAGAGGTAGCCATCACTGAGTGAATGGAACCCACCAGCTGATCCACAACCACCTCACTCATCATGGTGAACACTGTGAATAAGAGTTAGACCATCACTGAGTCAAGGGAACCCACCAGCTCATCCACAACCACCTCACTCATCGTGGTGAACACTGTGAATGAGAGAGGAAGACATCACTGAGTGAGGAGAACCCACCAGCTCATCCACAACCACCTCACTCATCATGGTGAACACTTTGAATAAGAGATAGGACATCACTGAGTGAAGGGAACACACCAGCTCATCCACAACCACCTCACTCATCATGGTGAACACTGTGAATAAGAGAGGTAGACATCACTGAGTGAGGGGAACCCTCCAGCTCATCCACAACCACCTCACTCATCATGGTGAACACTGTGAATAAGAGAGGTAGCCGTCACTGAGTGCGGGGAACCCACCAGCTCATCCACAACCACCTCACTCATCATGGTGAACACTGTGAATAAGAGATAGACCATCACTGAGTGATGGGAACCCACCAGCTCATCCACAACCACCTCATTCATCATGGTGAATACTGTGAATAAGAGAGGTAGCCATCACTGAATGAGTGGAACTCACCAGCTCATGAACAACCACATCACTCATCATGGTGAACACTGTGAATAAGAGAGGTAGCCATCACTGAGTGAGAGGAACCCACCAGCTCATCCACAACCAAATCATCTCATCATGGTGAACACTGTGAATAAGAGATAGACCATCACTGAATGAGGGGAACCCACCAGCTCATCCACAACCACCTCACTCATCATAGTGAACACTGTGAATAAGAGAGGTAGCCATCACTGAGTGAGGGGAACCCTCCAGTTCATCCACAACCACCTCACTCATCATGGTGAACACTTTGAATAGGAGATAGACTCTCACTGAGTGAGGGGAACCCACCAGCTCATCCACAACCACCTCACTCATCATGGTGAACACTGTAAATAAGAGAGGTAGCCATCACTGAGTGAGAGGAACCCTCCAGTTCATCCACAACCACCTCACTCATCATGGTGAACACTGTGAATAAGAGATAGACCATCACTGAATGAGGGGAACAAACCAGCTCATCCACAACCACCTCACTCATCATAGTGAACACTGTGAATAAGAGAGGTAGCCATCACTGAGTGAGGGGAACCCTCCAGTTCATCCACAACCACCTCACTCATCATAGTGAACATTGTGAATAAGAGAGGTAGCTATCACTGAGTGAGGGGAACCCACCAGCTCATCCACTACCACCTCACTCATCATGGTGAACACTTTGAATAGGAGATAGACTCTCACTGAGTGAGGGGAACCCACCAGCTCATCCACAACCACCTCACTCATAATGGTGAAAACCGTGAAAAAGAGATAGACCACTACTGAGTGAAGGGAACCAACCAGCTCATCCACAACCACCTCACTCATCATGGTGAATACTGTGAATAAGAGAGGTAGCCATCACTGAATGAGAGGAACCCACCAGCTCATCCACAACCACCTCACTCATCATGGTGAACACTGTGAATAAGAGAGCTAGCCATCACTGAGTGAGTGGAACCCACCAGCTCATCAACAACCACCTCACTGATCATGGTGAACACTGTAAATAAGAGATAGACCATCACTGAATGAGGGGAACCAACCAGCTCATCCACAACCACCTCACTCATCATGGTGAACACTGTGAATAGGAGATAGACCATCACTGAGTGATGGGAAACCACCAGCTCATCCACAACTACCTCACTCATCATGGTGAACACTGTGAATAAGAGATAGACCATCACTGAGTGAGGGGAACCCACCAGCTCATCCACAACCACCTCACTCATCATGGTGAACACTGTGAATAAGAGAGGTAGCAATCACTGAGTGAGGGGAACCCACCAGCTCATCAACAACCACCTCACTCATCATGGTGAACACTGTGAATAAGAGGTAGACCATCACTGAATGAGGGGAACCCACCAGCTCATCCACAACCACCTCACTCATCATAGTGAACACTGTGAATAAGAAGGTAGCCATCACTGAATGAGTGGAACCCACCAGCTCATCCACAACCACCTCACTCATCATAGTGAAGAATGTGAATAAGAGATAGACCATCACTGAGTTAGGGGAACCCACCAGCTCATCCACAACCACCTCACTCATCATGGTGAACACTGTGAATAAGAGAGGTAGCCGTCACTGAGTGAAGAGATGCCACCAGCTCATCCACAACCACCTCACTCATCATGGTGAACACTGTGAATATGAGATAGACCTTCACTGAGTGAAGGGAACACACCAGCTCATCCACAACCACCTCACTCATCATGGTGAACACTGTGAATAAGAGATAGGACATCACTGAGTGAAGGGAACACACCAGCTCATCCACAACCACCTCACTCATCATGGTGAACACTGTGAATAAGAGAGGTAGCCGTCACTGAGTGAAGGGAACCCACCAGCTCATCCACAACCACCTCAATCATCATGGTGAACACTGTGAATAAGAAATGGACCATCACTGAGTGAGGGGAACCCACCAGCTCATCCACAACCACCTCACTCATCATAGTGAACACTGTGAATAAGAGAGGTAGCCATCACTGAGTGAGGGGAACCCTCCAGTTCATCCACAACCACCTCACTCATCATGGTGAACACTGTGAATAAGAGATATACCATCACTGAATGAGGGGAACCCACCAGCTCATCCACAACCACCTCACTCATCATAGTGAACACTGTGAATAAGAGAGGTAGCCATCACTGAGTGAGGGGAACCCTCCAGTTCATCCACAACCACCTCACTCATCATGGTGAACACTTTGAATAGGAGATAGACTCTCACTGAGTGAGGGGAACCCACCAGCTCATCCACAACCACCTCACTCATAATGGTGAAAACTGTGAAAAAGAGATAGACCACTACTGAGTGAAGGGAACCTACCAGCTCATCCACAACCACCTCACTCATCATGGTGAACACTGTGAATAAGAGAGGTAGCCATCACTGAGTGAGAGGAACCCTCCAGTTCATCCACAACCACCTCACTCATCATGGTGAACACTGTGAATAAGAGATAGACCATCACTGAATGAGGGGAACAAACCAGCTCATCCACAACCACCTCACTCATCATAGTGAACACTGTGAATAAGAGAGGTAGCCATCACTGAGTGAGGGGAACCCTCCAGTTCATCCACAACCACCTCACTCATCATAGTGAACATTGTGAATAAGAGAGGTAGCTATCACTGAGTGAGGGGAACCCACCAGCTCATCCACTACCACCTCACTCATCATGGTGAACACTTTGAATAGGAGATAGACTCTCACTGAGTGAGGGGAACCCACCAGCTCATCCACAACCACCTCTCTCATAATGGTGAAAACCGTGAAAAAGAGATAGACCACTACTGAGTGAAGGGAACCCACCAGCTCATCCACAACCACCTCACTCATCATGGTGAATACTGTGAATAAGAGAGGTAGCCATCACTGAGTGAATGGAACCCACCAGCTGATCCACAACCACCTCACTCATCATGGTGAACACTGTGAATAAGAGTTAGACCATCACTGAGTCAAGGGAACCCACCAGCTCATCCACAACCACCTCACTCATCGTGGTGAACACTGTGAATGAGAGAGGAAGACATCACTGAGTGAGGAGAACCCACCAGCTCATCCACAACCACCTCACTCATCATGGTGAACACTTTGAATAAGAGATAGGACATCACTGAGTGAAGGGAACACACCAGCTCATCCACAACCACCTCACTCATCATGGTGAACACTGTGAATAAGAGAGGTAGACATCACTGAGTGAGGGGAACCCTCCAGCTCATCCACAACCACCTCACTCATCATGGTGAACACTGTGAATAAGAGAGGTAGCCGTCACTGAGTGCGGGGAACCCACCAGCTCATCCACAACCACCTCACTCATCATGGTGAACACTGTGAATAAGAGATAGACCATCACTGAGTGATGGGAACCCACCAGCTCATCCACAACCACCTCATTCATCATGGTGAATACTGTGAATAAGAGAGGTAGCCATCACTGAATGAGTGGAACTCACCAGCTCATGAACAACCACATCACTCATCATGGTGAACACTGTGAATAAGAGAGGTAGCCATCACTGAGTGAGAGGAACCCACCAGCTCATCCACAACCAAATCATCTCATCATGGTGAACACTGTGAATAAGAGATAGACCATCACTGAATGAGGGGAACCCACCAGCTCATCCACAACCACCTCACTCATCATAGTGAACACTGTGAATAAGAGAGGTAGCCATCACTGAGTGAGGGGAACCCTCCAGTTCATCCACAACCACCTCACTCATCATGGTGAACACTTTGAATAGGAGATAGACTCTCACTGAGTGAGGGGAACCCACCAGCTCATCCACAACCACCTCACTCATCATGGTGAACACTGTAAATAAGAGAGGTAGCCATCACTGAGTGAGAGGAACCCTCCAGTTCATCCACAACCACCTCACTCATCATGGTGAACACTGTGAATAAGAGATAGACCATCACTGAATGAGGGGAACAAACCAGCTCATCCACAACCACCTCACTCATCATAGTGAACACTGTGAATAAGAGAGGTAGCCATCACTGAGTGAGGGGAACCCTCCAGTTCATCCACAACCACCTCACTCATCATAGTGAACATTGTGAATAAGAGAGGTAGCTATCACTGAGTGAGGGGAACCCACCAGCTCATCCACTACCACCTCACTCATCATGGTGAACACTTTGAATAGGAGATAGACTCTCACTGAGTGAGGGGAACCCACCAGCTCATCCACAACCACCTCACTCATAATGGTGAAAACCGTGAAAAAGAGATAGACCACTACTGAGTGAAGGGAACCAACCAGCTCATCCACAACCACCTCACTCATCATGGTGAATACTGTGAATAAGAGAGGTAGCCATCACTGAGTGAATGGAACCCACCAGATGATCCACAACCACCTCACTCATCATGGTGAACACTGTGAATAAGAGTTAGACCATCACTGAGTCAAGGGAACCCACCAGCTCATCCACAACCACCTCACTCATCGTGGTGAACACTGTGAATGAGAGAGGAAGACATCACTGAGTGCGGGGTACCCACCAGCTCATCCACAACCACCTCACTCATCATGGTGAACACTGTGAATAAGAGAGGTAGCCGTCACTGAGTGAAGGGAACCCACCAGCTCATCCACAACCACCTCAATCATCATGGTGAACACTGTGAATAAGAAATGGACCATCACTGAGTGAGGGGAACCCACCAGCTCATCCACAACCACCTCACTCATCATGGTGAACACTGTGAATAAGAGAGGTAGCCGTCACTGAGTGAAGGGAACCCACCAGCTCATCCACAACCACCTCAATCATCATGGTGAACACTGTGAATAAGAAATGGACCATCACTGAGTGAGGGGAACCCACCAGCTCATCCACAACCACCTCACTCATCATAGTGAACACTGTGAATAAGAGAGGTAGCCATCACTGAGTGAGGGGAACCCTCCAGTTCATCCACAACCACCTCACTCATCATGGTGAACACTGTGAATAAGAGATAGACCATCACTGAATGAGGGGAACCCACCAGCTCATCCACAACCACCTCACTCATCATGGTGAACACTGTGAATAAGAGAGGTAGACATCACTGAGTGAGGGGAACCCTCCAGCTCATCCACAACCACCTCACTCATCATGGTGAACACTGTGAATAAGAGAGGTAGCCGTCACTGAGTGCGGGGAACCCACCAGCTCATCCACAACCACCTCACTCATCATGGTGAACACTGTGAATAAGAGATAGACCATCACTGAGTGATGGGAACCCACCAGCTCATCCACAACCACCTCATTCATCATGGTGAATACTGTGAATAAGAGAGGTAGCCATCACTGAATGAGTGGAACTCACCAGCTCATGAACAACTACATCACTCATCATGGTGAACACTGTGAATAAGAGAGGTAGCCATCACTGAGTGAGAGGAACCCACCAGCTCATCCACAACCAAATCATCTCATCATGGTGAACACTGTGAATAAGAGATAGACCATCACTGAATGAGGGGAACCCACCAGCTCATCCACAACCACCTCACTCATCATAGTGAACACTGTGAATAAGAGAGGTAGCCATCACTGAGTGAGGGGAACCCTCCAGTTCATCCACAACCACCTCACTCATCATGGTGAACACTTTGAATAGGAGATAGACTCTCACTGAGTGAGGGGAACCCACCAGCTCATCCACAACCACCTCACTCATCATGGTGAACACTGTAAATAAGAGAGGTAGCCATCACTGAGTGAGAGGAACCCTCCAGTTCATCCACAACCACCTCACTCATCATGGTGAACACTGTGAATAAGAGATAGACCATCACTGAATGAGGGGAACAAACCAGCTCATCCACAACCACCTCACTCATCATAGTGAACACTGTGAATAAGAGAGGTAGCCATCACTGAGTGAGGGGAACCCTCCAGTTCATCCACAACCACCTCACTCATCATAGTGAACATTGTGAATAAGAGAGGTAGCTATCACTGAGTGAGGGGAACCCACCAGCTCATCCACTACCACCTCACTCATCATGGTGAACACTTTGAATAGGAGATAGACTCTCACTGAGTGAGGGGAACCCACCAGCTCATCCACAACCACCTCACTCATAATGGTGAAAACCGTGAAAAAGAGATAGACCACTACTGAGTGAAGGGAACCAACCAGCTCATCCACAACCACCTCACTCATCATGGTGAATACTGTGAATAAGAGAGGTAGCCATCACTGAGTGAATGGAACCCACCAGATGATCCACAACCACCTCACTCATCATGGTGAACACTGTGAATAAGAGTTAGACCATCACTGAGTCAAGGGAACCCACCAGCTCATCCACAACCACCTCACTCATCGTGGTGAACACTGTGAATGAGAGAGGAAGACATCACTGAGTGCGGGGTACCCACCAGCTCATCCACAACCACCTCACTCATCATGGTGAACACTGTGAATAAGAGAGGTAGCCGTCACTGAGTGAAGGGAACCCACCAGCTCATCCACAACCACCTCAATCATCATGGTGAACACTGTGAATAAGAAATGGACCATCACTGAGTGAGGGGAACCCACCAGCTCATCCACAACCACCTCACTCATCATGGTGAACACTGTGAATAAGAGAGGTAGCCGTCACTGAGTGAAGGGAACCCACCAGCTCATCCACAACCACCTCAATCATCATGGTGAACACTGTGAATAAGAAATGGACCATCACTGAGTGAGGGGAACCCACCAGCTCATCCACAACCACCTCACTCATCATAGTGAACACTGTGAATAAGAGAGGTAGCCATCACTGAGTGAGGGGAACCCTCCAGTTCATCCACAACCACCTCACTCATCATGGTGAACACTGTGAATAAGAGATAGACCATCACTGAATGAGGGGAACCCACCAGCTCATCCACAACCACCTCACTCATCATAGTGAACACTGTGAATAAGAGAGGTAGCCATCACTGAGTGAGGGGAACCCACCAGTTCATCCACAACCACCTCACTCATCATGGTGAACACTTTGAATAGGAGATAGACTCTCACTGAGTGAGGGGAACCCACCAGCTCATCCACAACCACCTCACTCATAATGGTGAAAACTGTGAAAAAGAGATAGACCACTACTGAGTGAAGGGAACCCACCAGCTCATCCACAACCACCTCACTCATCATGGTGAACACTGTGAATAAGAGAGGTAGCCATCACTGAGTGAGAGGAACCCTCCAGTTCATCCACAACCACCTCACTCATCATGGTGAACACTGTGAATAAGAGATAGACCATCACTGAATGAGGGGAACAAACCAGCTCATCCACAACCACCTCACTCATCATAGTGAACACTGTGAATAAGAGAGGTAGCCATCACTGAGTGAGGGGAACCCTCCAGTTCATCCACAACCACCTCACTCATCATAGTGAACATTGTGAATAAGAGAGGTAGCTATCACTGAGTGAGGGGAACCCACCAGCTCATCCACTACCACCTCACTCATCATGGTGAACACTTTGAATAGGAGATAGACTCTCACTGAGTGAGGGGAACCCACCAGCTCATCCACAACCACCTCTCTCATAATGGTGAAAACCGTGAAAAAGAGATAGACCACTACTGAGTGAAGGGAACCCACCAGCTCATCCACAACCACCTCACTCATCATGGTGAATACTGTGAATAAGAGAGGTAGCCATCACTGAGTGAATGGAACCCACCAGCTGATCCACAACCACCTCACTCATCATGGTGAACACTGTGAATAAGAGTTAGACCATCACTGAGTCAAGGGAACCCACCAGCTCATCCACAACCACCTCACTCATCGTGGTGAACACTGTGAATGAGAGAGGAAGACATCACTGAGTGAGGAGAACCCACCAGCTCATCCACAACCACCTCACTCATCATGGTGAACACTTTGAATAAGAGATAGGACATCACTGAGTGAAGGGAACACACCAGCTCATCCACAACCACCTCAATCATCATGGTGAACACTGTGAATAAGAGAGGTAGACATCACTGAGTGAGGGGAACCCTCCAGCTCATCCACAACCACCTCACTCATCATGGTGAACACTGTGAATAAGAGATAGACCATCACTGAGTGATGGGAACCCACCAGCTCATCCACAACCACCTCATTCATCATGGTGAATACTGTGAATAAGAGAGGTAGCCATCACTGAATGAGTGGAACTCACCAGCTCATGAACAACCACATCACTCATCATGGTGAACACTGTGAATAAGAGAGGTAGCCATCACTGAGTGAGAGGAACCCACCAGCTCATCCACAACCAAATCATCTCATCATGGTGAACACTGTGAATAAGAGAGGTAGCCATCACTGAATGAGAGGAACCCACCAGCTCATCCACAACCACCTCACTCATCATGGTGAACACTGTGAATAAGAGAGCTAGCCATCACTGAGTGAGTGGAACCCACCAGCTCATCAACAACCACCTCACTGATCATGGTGAACACTGTAAATAAGAGATAGACCATCACTGAATGAGGGGAACCCACCAGCTCATCCACAACCACCTCACTCATCATGGTGAACAGTGTGAATAGGAGATAGACCATCACTGAGTGATGGGAAACCACCAGCTCATCCACAACTATCTCACTCATCATGGTGAACACTGTGAATAAGAGATAGACCATCACTGAGTGAGGGGAACCCACCAGCTCATCCACAACCATCTCACTCATCATGGTGAACACTGTGAATAAGAGAGGTAGCAATCACTGAGTGAGGGGAACCCACCAGCTCATCAACAACCACCTCACTCATCATGGTGAACACTGTGAATAAGAGATAGACCATCACTGAATGAGGGGAACCCACCAGCTCATCCACAACCACCTCACTCATCATAGTGAACACTGTGAATAAGAAGGTAGCCATCACTGAATGAGTGGAACCCACCAGCTCATCCACAACCACCTCACTCATCATAGTGAAGAATGTGAATAAGAGATAGACCATCACTGAGTTAGGGGAACCCACCAGCTCATCCACAACCACCTCACTCATCATAGTGAACACTGTGAATAAGAGAGGTAGCCATCACTGAGTGAGGGGAACCCACCAGCTCATCCACAAGCACCTCACTCATCATAGTGAAGAATGTGAATAAGAGATAGACCATCACTGAGTTAGGGGAACCCACCAGCTCATCCACAACCACCTCACTCATCATGGTGAACACTGTGAATAGGAGATAGAACATCACTGAGTGAGGGGAACCCACCAGCTCATCCACAACCACCTAACTCATCATGGTAAACACTGTGAATAGGAGACAGACCATCACTGAGTGAAGGGAACACACCAGCTCATCCACAACCACCTCACTCATCATGGTGAACACTGTGAATAAGAGAGGTAGACATCACTGAGTGAGGGGAACCCTCCAGCTCATCCACAACCACCTCACTCATCATGGTGAACACTGTGAATAAGAGAGGTAGCCGTCACTGAGTGCGGGGAACCCACCAGCTCATCCACAACCACCTCACTCATCATGGTGAACACTGTGAATAAGAGATAGACCATCACTGAGTGATGGGAACCCACCAGCTCATCCACAACCACCTCATTCATCATGGTGAATACTGTGAATAAGAGAGGTAGCCATCACTGAATGAGTGGAACTCACCAGCTCATGAACAACCACATCACTCATCATGGTGAACACTGTGAATAAGAGAGGTAGCCATCACTGAGTGAGAGGAACCCACCAGCTCATCCACAACCAAATCATCTCATCATGGTGAACACTGTGAATAAGAGAGGTAGCCATCACTGAATGAGAGGAACCCACCAGCTCATCCACAACCACCTCACTCATCATGGTGAACACTGTGAATAAGAGAGCTAGCCATCACTGAGTGAGTGGAACCCACCAGCTCATCAACAACCACCTCACTGATCATGGTGAACACTGTAAATAAGAGATAGACCATCACTGAATGAGGGGAACCCACCAACTCATCCACAACCACCTCACTCATCATGGTGAACAGTGTGAATAGGAGATAGACCATCACTGAGTGATGGGAAACCACCAGCTCATCCACAACTATCTCACTCATCATGGTGAACACTGTGAATAAGAGATAGACCATCACTGAGTGAGGGGAACCCACCAGCTCATCCACAACCATCTCACTCATCATGGTGAACACTGTGAATAAGAGAGGTAGCAATCACTGAGTGAGGGGAACCCACCAGCTCATCAACAACCACCTCACTCATCATGGTGAACACTGTGAATAAGAGATAGACCATCACTGAATGAGGGGAACCCACCAGCTCATCCACAACCACCTCACTCATCATAGTGAACACTGTGAATAAGAAGGTAGCCATCACTGAATGAGTGGAACCCACCAGCTCATCCACAACCACCTCACTCATCATAGTGAAGAATGTGAATAAGAGATAGACCATCACTGAGTTAGGGGAACCCACCAGCTCATCCACAACCACCTCACTCATCATAGTGAACACTGTGAATAAGAGAGGTAGCCATCACTGAGTGAGGGGAACCCACCAGCTCATCCACAAGCACCTCACTCATCATAGTGAAGAATGTGAATAAGAGATAGACCATCACTGAGTTAGGGGAACCCACCAGCTCATCCACAACCACCTCACTCATCATGGTGAACACTGTGAATAGGAGATAGAACATCACTGAGTGAGGGGAACCCACCAGCTCATCCACAACCACCTAACTCATCATGGTAAATACTGTGAATAGGAGACAGACCATCACTGAGTGAAGGGAACACACCAGCTCATCCACAACCACCTCACTCATCATGGTGAACACTGTGAATAAGAGAGGTAGACATCACTGAGTGAGGGGAACCCTCCAGCTCATCCACAACCACCTCACTCATCATGGTGAACACTGTGAATAAGAGAGGTAGCCGTCACTGAGTGCGGGGAACCCACCAGCTCATCCACAACCACCTCACTCATCATGGTGAACACTGTGAATAAGAGATAGACCATCACTGAGTGATGGGAACCCACCAGCTCATCCACAACCACCTCATTCATCATGGTGAATACTGTGAATAAGAGAGGTAGCCATCACTGAATGAGTGGAACTCACCAGCTCATGAACAACCACATCACTCATCATGGTGAACACTGTGAATAAGAGAGGTAGCCATCACTGAGTGAGAGGAACCCACCAGCTCATCCACAACCAAATCATCTCATCATGGTGAACACTGTGAATAAGAGAGGTAGCCATCACTGAATGAGAGGAACCCACCAGCTCATCCACAACCACCTCACTCATCATGGTGAACACTGTGAATAAGAGAGCTAGCCATCACTGAGTGAGTGGAACCCACCAGCTCATCAACAACCACCTCACTCATAATGGTGAAAACTGTGAAAAAGAGATAGACCACTACTGAGTGAAGGGAACCCACCAGCTCATCCACAACCACCTCACTCATCATGGTGAACACTGT
This sequence comes from Acipenser ruthenus, assembly GCF_902713425.1. Taxonomy (NCBI): domain Eukaryota; kingdom Metazoa; phylum Chordata; class Actinopteri; order Acipenseriformes; family Acipenseridae; genus Acipenser; species Acipenser ruthenus. The sequence continues at coordinate 24,080 of NW_026708454.1, read as the reverse complement.
GAATAAGAGAGGTAGCCATCACTGAGTGAGAGGAACCCTCCAGTTCATCCACAACCACCTCACTCATCATGGTGAACACTGTGAATAAGAGATAGACCATCACTGAATGAGGGGAACAAACCAGCTCATCCACAACCACCTCACTCATCATAGTGAACACTGTGAATAAGAGAGGTAGCCATCACTGAGTGAGGGGAACCCTCCAGTTCATCCACAACTACCTCACTCATCATAGTGAACATTGTGAATAAGAGAGGTAGCTATCACTGAGTGAGGGGAACCCACCAGCTCATCCACAACCACCTCACTCATCATGGTGAATACTGTGAATAAGAGAGGTAGCCATCACTGAGTGAATGGAACCCACCAGCTGATCCACAACCACCTCACTCATCATGGTGAACACTGTGAATAAGAGTTAGACCATCACTGAGTCAAGGGAACCCACCAGCTCATCCACAACCACCTCACTCATCGTGGTGAACACTGTGAATGAGAGAGGAAGACATCACTGAGTGAGGAGAACCCACCAGCTCATCCACAACCACCTCACTCATCATGGTGAACACTTTGAATAAGAGATAGACCATCACTGAGTGATGGGAAACCACCAGCTCATCCACAACTATCTCACTCATCATGGTGAACACTGTGAATAAGAGATAGACCATCACTGAGTGAGGGGAACCCACCAGCTCATCCACAACCATCTCACTCATCATGGTGAACACTGTGAATAAGAGAGGTAGCAATCACTGAGTGAGGGGAACCCACCAGCTCATCAACAACCACCTCACTCATCATGGTGAACACTGTGAATAAGAGATAGACCATCACTGAATGAGGGGAACCCACCAGCTCATCCACAACCACCTCACTCATCATAGTGAACACTGTGAATAAGAAGGTAGCCATCACTGAATGAGTGGAACCCACCAGCTCATCCACAACCACCTCACTCATCATAGTGAAGAATGTGAATAAGAGATAGACCATCACTGAGTTAGGGGAACCCACCAGCTCATCCACAACCACCTCACTCATCATAGTGAACACTGTGAATAAGAGAGGTAGCCATCACTGAGTGAGGGGAACCCACCAGCTCATCCACAACCACCTCACTCATCATAGTGAAGAATGTGAATAAGAGATAGAACATCACTGAGTGAGGGGAACCCACCAGCTCATCCACAACCACCTAACTCATCATGGTAAACACTGTGAATAGGAGACAGACCATCACTGAGTGATGGGAACCCACCAGCTCATCCACAACCACCTCACTCATCATGGTGAACACTGTGAATAAGAGACAGGACATCACTGAGTGAAAGAACACACCAGCTCATCCACAACCACCTCACTCATCATGGTGAACAATGTGAATAATAGAGGTAGCCATCACTGAGTGAGGGGAACCCACCAGCTCATCAACAACCACCTCACTCATCATGGTGAACACTGTAAATAAGAGAGGTAGCCATCACTGAGTGAGGGGAAACCACCAGCTCATCCACAACCACCTCACTCATCATGGTGAACACTGTGAATAAGAGAGGTAGCCGTCACTGAGTGAAGAGATGCCACCAGCTCATCCACAACCACCTCACTCATCATGGTGAACACTGTGAATAAGAGATAGACCTTCACTGAGTGAAGGGAACACACCAGCTCATCCACAACCACCTCACTCATCATGGTGAACACTGTGAATAAGAGATAGGTCATCACTGAGTGAAGGGAACACACCAGCTCATCCACAACCACCTCACTCATCATGGTGAACACTGTGAATAAGAGAGGTAGCCGTCACTGAGTGAAGGGAACCCACCAGCTCATCCACAACCACCTCAATCATCATGGTGAACACTGTGAATAAGAAATGCACCATCACTGAGTGAGGGGAACCCACCAGCTCATCCACAACCACCTCACTCATCATAGTGAACACTGTGAATAAGAGAGGTAGCCATCACTGAGTGAGGGGAACGCTCCAGTTCATCCACAACCACCTCACTCATCATGGTGAACACTGTGAATAAGAGATAGACCATCACTGAATGAGGGGAACCCACCAGCTCATCCACAACCACCTCACTCATCATAGTGAACACTGTGAATAAGAGAGGTAGCCATCACTGAGTGAGGGGAACCCTCCAGTTTATCCACAACCACCTCACTCATCATGGTGAACACTTTGAATAGGAGATAGACTCTCACTGAGTGAGAGGAACCCACCAGCTCATCCACAACCACCTCACTCATAATGGTGAAAACTGTGAAAAAGAGATAGACCACTACTGAGTGAAGGGAACCCACCAGCTCATCCACAACCACCTCACTCATCATGGTGAACACTGTGAATAAGAGAGATAGCCATCACTGAGTGAATGGAACCCACCAGCTGATCCACAACCACCTCACTCATCATGGTGAACACTGTGAATAAGAGTTAGACCATAACTGAGTCAAGGGAACCCACCAGCTCATCCACAACCACCTCACTCATCGTGGTGAACACTGTGAATGAGAGAGGTAGACATCACTGAGTGAGGGGAACCCACCAGCTCATCCACAACCACCTCACTCATCATGGTGAACACTTTGAATAAGAGATAGGACATCACTGAGTGAAGGGAACACACCAGCTCATCCACAACCACCTCACTCATCATGGTGAACACTGTGAATAAGAGAGGTAGACATCACTGAGTGAGGGGAACCCACCAGCTCATCCACAACCACCTCACTCATCATGGTGAACACTTTGAATAAGAGATAGGACATCACTGAGTGAAGGGAACACACCAGCTCATCCACAACCACCTCACGCATCATGGTGAACACTGTAAATAAGAGAGGTAGCCATCACTGAGTGCGGGGAACCCACCAGCTCATCCACAACCACCTCACCCATAATGGTGAACACTGTGAATAAGAGATAGACCATCACTGAGTGAAGGGAACCCACCAGCTCATCCACAACCACCTCACTCATCATGGTGAACACTATGACTAAGAGAGGTAGCCATCACTGAATGAGGGGAACCCTCCAGCTCATCCACAACAACCTCACTCATCATGGTGAACACTGTGAATAAGAGAGGTAGCCATCACTGAGTGAGTGGAACCCACCAGCTCATCCACAACCACCTCACTGATCATGGTGAACACTGTGAATAAGAGAGGTAGCCATCACTGAGTGAGGGGAACCCACCCAGCTCATCCACAACCACCTCACTCATCATGGTGAACACGGTGAATAGGAGACAGACCATCACTGAGTGAGTGGAACCACCAGCTCATCCACAACCACCTCACTGATCATGGTGAACACTGTGAATAAGAGAGGTAGCCATCACTGAGTGAGGGGAACCCACCCAGCTCATCCACAACCACCTCACTCATCATGGTGAACACGGTGAATAGGAGACAGACCATCACTGAGTGATGGGAACCCACCAGCTCATCCACAACCACCTCACTCATCATGGTGAACACGGTGAATAGGAGACAGACCATAACTGAGTCAAGGGAACCCACCAGCTCATCCACAACCACCTCAATCATCGTGGTGAACACTGTGAATGAGAGAGGTAGACATCACTGAGTGAGGGGAACCCACCAGCTCATCCACAACCACCTCACTCATCATGGTGAACACTTTGAATAAGAGATAGGACATCACTGAGTGAAGGGAACACACCAGCTCATCCACAACCACCTCACTCATCATGGTGAACACTGTGAATAAGAGAGGTAGACATTACTGAGTGAGGGGAACCCACCAGCTCATCCACAACCACCTCACTCATCATGGTGAACACTTTGAATAAGAGATAGGACATCACTGAGTGAAGGAAACACACCAGCTCATCCACAACCACCTCACTCATCATGGTGAACACTGTGAATAAGAGAGGTAGCCATCACTGAGTGCGGGGAACCCACCAGCTCATCCACAACCACCTCACTCATAATGGTGAACACTGTGAATAAGAGATAGACCATCACTGAGTGAAGGGAACCCACCAGCTCATCCACAACCACCTCACTCATCATGGTGAACACTATGAATAAGAGAGGTAGCCATCACTGAGTGAGAGGAACCCACCAGCTCATCCACAACCAAATCATCTCATCATGGTGAACACTGTGAATAAGAGAGGTAGCCATCACTGAATGAGAGGAACCCACCAGCTCATCCACAACCACCTCACTCATCATGGTGAACACTGTGAATAAGAGAGCTAGCCATCACTGAGTGAGTGGAACCCACCAGCTCATCAACAACCACCTCACTGATCATGGTGAACACTGTAAATAAGAGATAGACCATCACTGAATGAGGGGAACCCACCAGCTCATCCACAACCACCTCACTCATCATGGTGAACACTGTGAATAGGAGATAGACCATCACTGAGTGATGGGAAACCACCAGCTCATCCACAACTACCTCACTCATCATGGTGAACACTTTGAATAAGAGATAGACCATCACTGAGTGAGGGGAACCCACCAGCTCATCCACAACCACCTCACTCATCATGGTGAACACTGTGAATAAGAGAGGTAGCAATCACTGAGTGAGGGGAACCCACCAGCTCATCAACAACCACCTCACTCATCATGGTGAACACTGTGAATAAGAGATAGACCATCACTGAATGAGGGGAACCCACCAGCTCATCCACAACCACCTCACTCATCATAGTGAACACTGTGAATAAGAAGGTAGCCATCACTGAGTGAGGGGAACCCACCAGCTCATCCACAAGCACCTCACTCATCATAGTGAAGAATGTGAATAAGAGATAGACCATCACTGAGTTAGGGGAACCCACCAGCTCATCCACAACCACCTCACTCATCATGGTGAACACTGTGAATAGGAGATAGAACATCACTGAGTGAGGGGAACCCACCAGCTCATCCACAACCACCTAACTCATCATGGTAAACACTGTGAATAGGAGACAGACCATCACTGAGTGATGGGAACCCACCAGCTCATCCACAACCACCTCACTCATCATGGTGAACACTGTGAATAAGAGATAGGACATCACTGAGTGAAAGAACACACCAGCTCATCCACAACCACCTCACTCATCATGGTGAACAATGTGAATAATAGAGGTAGCCATCACTGAGTGAGGGGAACCCACCAGCTCATCCACAACCACCTCACTCATCATGGTGAACACTGTAAATAAGAGAGGTAGCCATCACTGAGTGAGGGGAAACCACCAGCTCATCCACAACCACCTCACTCATCATGGTGAACACTGTGAATAAGAGAGGTAGCCGTCACTGAGTGAAGAGATGCCACCAGCTCATCCACAACCACCTCACTCATCATGGTGAACACTGTGAATAAGAGAGGTAGCCGTCACTGAGTGAAGGGAACACACCAGCTCATCCACAACCACCTCACTCATCATGGTGAACACTGCGAATAAGAGATAGGACATCACTGAGTGAAGGGAACACACCAGCTCATCCACAACCACCTCACTCATCATGGTGAACACTGTGAATAAGAGAGGTAGCCGTCACTGAGTGAAGGGAACCCACCAGCTCATCCACAACCACCTCAATCATCATGGTGAACACTGTGAATAAGAAATGGACCATCACTGAGTGAGGGGAACCCACCAGCTCATCCACAACCACCTCACTCATCATGGAGAACACCTTGAATAAGAGACAGGACATCACTGAGTGAAAGAACACACCAGCTCATCCACAACCACCTCACTCATCATGGTGAACAATGTGAATAATAGAGGTAGCCATCACTGAGTGAGGGGAACCCACCAGCTCATCAACAACCACCTCACTCATCATGGTGAACACTGTAAATAAGAGAGGTAGCCATCACTGAGTGAGGGGAAACCACCAGCTCATCCACAACCACCTCACTCATCATGGTGAACACTGTGAATAAGAGAGGTAGCCGTCACTGAGTGAAGAGATGCCACCAGCTCATCCACAACCACCTCACTCATCATGGTGAACACTGTGAATAAGAGATAGACCTTCACTGAGTGAAGGGAACACACCAGCTCATCCACAACCACCTCACTCATCATGGTGAACACTGTGAATAAGAGATAGGTCATCACTGAGTGAAGGGAACACACCAGCTCATCCACAACCACCTCACTCATCATGGTGAACACTGTGAATAAGAGAGGTAGCCGTCACTGAGTGAAGGGAACCCACCAGCTCATCCACAACCACCTCAATCATCATGGTGAACACTGTGAATAAGAAATGCACCATCACTGAGTGAGGGGAACCCACCAGCTCATCCACAACCACCTCACTCATCATAGTGAACACTGTGAATAAGAGAGGTAGCCATCACTGAGTGAGGGGAACGCTCCAGTTCATCCACAACCACCTCACTCATCATGGTGAACACTGTGAATAAGAGATAGACCATCACTGAATGAGGGGAACCCACCAGCTCATCCACAACCACCTCACTCATCATAGTGAACACTGTGAATAAGAGAGGTAGCCATCACTGAGTGAGGGGAACCCTCCAGTTTATCCACAACCACCTCACTCATCATGGTGAACACTTTGAATAGGAGATAGACTCTCACTGAGTGAGAGGAACCCACCAGCTCATCCACAACCACCTCACTCATAATGGTGAAAACTGTGAAAAAGAGATAGACCACTACTGAGTGAAGGGAACCCACCAGCTCATCCACAACCACCTCACTCATCATGGTGAACACTGTGAATAAGAGAGATAGCCATCACTGAGTGAATGGAACCCACCAGCTGATCCACAACCACCTCACTCATCATGGTGAACACTGTGAATAAGAGTTAGACCATAACTGAGTCAAGGGAACCCACCAGCTCATCCACAACCACCTCACTCATCGTGGTGAACACTGTGAATGAGAGAGGTAGACATCACTGAGTGAGGGGAACCCACCAGCTCATCCACAACCACCTCACTCATCATGGTGAACACTTTGAATAAGAGATAGGACATCACTGAGTGAAGGGAACACACCAGCTCATCCACAACCACCTCACTCATCATGGTGAACACTGTGAATAAGAGAGGTAGACATCACTGAGTGAGGGGAACCCACCAGCTCATCCACAACCACCTCACTCATCATGGTGAACACTTTGAATAAGAGATAGGACATCACTGAGTGAAGGGAACACACCAGCTCATCCACAACCACCTCACGCATCATGGTGAACACTGTAAATAAGAGAGGTAGCCATCACTGAGTGCGGGGAACCCACCAGCTCATCCACAACCACCTCACCCATAATGGTGAACACTGTGAATAAGAGATAGACCATCACTGAGTGAAGGGAACCCACCAGCTCATCCACAACCACCTCACTCATCATGGTGAACACTATGACTAAGAGAGGTAGCCATCACTGAATGAGGGGAACCCACCAGCTCATCCACAACAACCTCACTCATCATGGTGAACACTGTGAATAAGAGAGGTAGCCATCACTGAGTGAGTGGAACCCACCAGCTCATCCACAACCACCTCACTGATCATGGTGAACACTGTGAATAAGAGAGGTAGCCATCACTGAGTGAGGGGAACCCACCCAGCTCATCCACAACCACCTCACTCATCATGGTGAACACGGTGAATAGGAGACAGACCATCACTGAGTGAGTGGAACCACCAGCTCATCCACAACCACCTCACTGATCATGGTGAACACTGTGAATAAGAGAGGTAGCCATCACTGAGTGAGGGGAACCCACCCAGCTCATCCACAACCACCTCACTCATCATGGTGAACACGGTGAATAGGAGACAGACCATCACTGAGTGATGGGAACCCACCAGCTCATCCACAACCACCTCACTCATCATGGTGAACACGGTGAATAGGAGACAGACCATAACTGAGTCAAGGGAACCCACCAGCTCATCCACAACCACCTCAATCATCGTGGTGAACACTGTGAATGAGAGAGGTAGACATCACTGAGTGAGGGGAACCCACCAGCTCATCCACAACCACCTCACTCATCATGGTGAACACTTTGAATAAGAGATAGGACATCACTGAGTGAAGGGAACACACCAGCTCATCCACAACCACCTCACTCATCATGGTGAACACTGTGAATAAGAGAGGTAGACATTACTGAGTGAGGGGAACCCACCAGCTCATCCACAACCACCTCACTCATCATGGTGAACACTTTGAATAAGAGATAGGACATCACTGAGTGAAGGAAACACACCAGCTCATCCACAACCACCTCACTCATCATGGTGAACACTGTGAATAAGAGAGGTAGCCATCACTGAGTGCGGGGAACCCACCAGCTCATCCACAACCACCTCACTCATAATGGTGAACACTGTGAATAAGAGATAGACCATCACTGAGTGAAGGGAACCCACCAGCTCATCCACAACCACCTCACTCATCATGGTGAACACTATGAATAAGAGAGGTAGCCATCACTGAGTGAGAGGAACCCACCAGCTCATCCACAACCAAATCATCTCATCATGGTGAACACTGTGAATAAGAGAGGTAGCCATCACTGAATGAGAGGAACCCACCAGCTCATCCACAACCACCTCACTCATCATGGTGAACACTGTGAATAAGAGAGCTAGCCATCACTGAGTGAGTGGAACCCACCAGCTCATCAACAACCACCTCACTGATCATGGTGAACACTGTAAATAAGAGATAGACCATCACTGAATGAGGGGAACCCACCAGCTCATCCACAACCACCTCACTCATCATGGTGAACACTGTGAATAGGAGATAGACCATCACTGAGTGATGGGAAACCACCAGCTCATCCACAACTACCTCACTCATCATGGTGAACACTTTGAATAAGAGATAGACCATCACTGAGTGAGGGGAACCCACCAGCTCATCCACAACCACCTCACTCATCATGGTGAACACTGTGAATAAGAGAGGTAGCAATCACTGAGTGAGGGGAACCCACCAGCTCATCAACAACCACCTCACTCATCATGGTGAACACTGTGAATAAGAGATAGACCATCACTGAATGAGGGGAACCCACCAGCTCATCCACAACCACCTCACTCATCATAGTGAACACTGTGAATAAGAAGGTAGCCATCACTGAGTGAGGGGAACCCACCAGCTCATCCACAAGCACCTCACTCATCATAGTGAAGAATGTGAATAAGAGATAGACCATCACTGAGTTAGGGGAACCCACCAGCTCATCCACAACCACCTCACTCATCATGGTGAACACTGTGAATAGGAGATAGAACATCACTGAGTGAGGGGAACCCACCAGCTCATCCACAACCACCTAACTCATCATGGTAAACACTGTGAATAGGAGACAGACCATCACTGAGTGATGGGAACCCACCAGCTCATCCACAACCACCTCACTCATCATGGTGAACACTGTGAATAAGAGATAGGACATCACTGAGTGAAAGAACACACCAGCTCATCCACAACCACCTCACTCATCATGGTGAACAATGTGAATAATAGAGGTAGCCATCACTGAGTGAGGGGAACCCACCAGCTCATCCACAACCACCTCACTCATCATGGTGAACACTGTAAATAAGAGAGGTAGCCATCACTGAGTGAGGGGAAACCACCAGCTCATCCACAACCACCTCACTCATCATGGTGAACACTGTGAATAAGAGAGGTAGCCGTCACTGAGTGAAGAGATGCCACCAGCTCATCCACAACCACCTCACTCATCATGGTGAACACTGTGAATAAGAGAGGTAGCCGTCACTGAGTGAAGGGAACACACCAGCTCATCCACAACCACCTCACTCATCATGGTGAACACTGCGAATAAGAGATAGGACATCACTGAGTGAAGGGAACACACCAGCTCATCCACAACCACCTCACTCATCATGGTGAACACTGTGAATAAGAAATGGACCATCACTGAGTGAGGGGAACCCACCAGCTCATCCACAACCACCTCACTCATCATAGTGAACACTGTGAATAAGAGAGGTAGCCATCACTGAGTGAGGGGAACCCTCCAGTTCATCCACAACCACCTCACTCATCATGGTGAACACTGTGAATAAGAGATAGACCATCACTGAATGAGGGGAACCCACCAGCTCATCCACAACCACCTCACTCATCATAGTGAACACTGTGAATAAGAGAGGTAGCCATCACTGAGTGAGGGGAACCCTCCAGTTCATCCACAACCACCTCACTCATCATGGTGAACACTTTGAATAGGAGATAGACTCTCACTGAGTGAGGGGAACCCACCAGCTCATCCACAACCACCTCACTCATAATGGTGAAAACTGTGAAAAAGAGAGGTAGCCATCACTGAGTGCGGGGAACCCACCAGCTCATCCACAACCACCTCACTCATAATGGTGAACACTGTGAATAAGAGAGGTAGCCATCACTGAATGAGGGGAACCCACCAGCTCATCCACAACAACCTCACTCATCATGGTGAACACTGTGAATAAGAGAGGTAGCCATCACTGAGTGAGTGGAACCCACCAGCTCATCCACAACCACCTCACTGATCATGGTGAACACTGTGAATAAGAGAGGTAGCCATCACTGAGTGAGGGGAACCCACCCAGCTCATCCACAACCACCTCACTCATCATGGTGAACACGGTGAATAGGAGACAGACCATCACTGAGTGATGGGAACCCACCAGCTCATCCACAACCACCTCACTCATCATGGTGAACACGGTGAATAGGAGACAGACCATAACTGAGTCAAGGGAACCCAGCAGCTCATCCACAACCACCTCAATCATCGTGGTGAACACTGTGAATGAGAGAGGTAGACATAACTGAGTGAGGGGAACCCACCAGCTCATCCACAACCACCTCACTCATCATGGTGAACACTTTGAATAAGAGATAGGACATCACTGAGTGAAGGGAACACACCAGCTCATCCACAACCACCTCACTCATCATGGTGAACACTGTGAATAAGAGAGGTAGACATCACTGAGTGAGGGGAACCCACCAGCTCATCCACAACCACCTCACTCATCATGGTGAACACTTTGAATAAGAGATAGGACATCACTGAGTGAAGGGAACACACCAGCTCATCCACAACCACCTCACTCATCATGGTGAACACTGTGAATAAGAGAGGTAGCCATCACTGAGTGCGGGGAACCCACCAGCTCATCCACAACCACCTCACTCATAATGGTGAACACTGTGAATAAGAGATAGACCATCACTGAGTGAAGGGAACCCACCAGCTCATCCACAACCACCTCACTCATCATGGTGAACACTATGAATAAGAGAGGTAGCCATCACTGAGTGAGAGGAACCCACCAGCTCATCCACAACCAAATCATCTCATCATGGTGAACACTGTGAATAAGAGAGGTAGCCATCACTGAATGAGAGGAACCCACCAGCTCATCCACAACCACCTCACTCATCATGGTGAACACTGTGAATAAGAGAGGTAGACATTACTGAGTGAGGGGAACCCACCAGCTCATCCACAACCACCTCACTCATCATGGTGAACACTTTGAATAAGAGATAGGACATCACTGAGTGAAGGAAACACACCAGCTCATCCACAACCACCTCACTCATCATGGTGAACACTGTGAATAAGAGAGGTAGCCATCACTGAGTGCGGGGAACCCACCAGCTCATCCACAACCACCTCACTCATAATGGTGAACACTGTGAATAAGAGATAGACCATCACTGAGTGAAGGGAACCCACCAGCTCATCCACAACCACCTCACTCATCATGGTGAACACTATGAATAAGAGAGGTAGCCATCACTGAGTGAGAGGAACCCACCAGCTCATCCACAACCAAATCATCTCATCATGGTGAACACTGTGAATAAGAGAGGTAGCCATCACTGAATGAGAGGAACCCACCAGCTCATCCACAACCACCTCACTCATCATGGTGAACACTGTGAATAAGAGAGCTAGCCATCACTGAGTGAGTGGAACCCACCAGCTCATCAACAACCACCTCACTGATCATGGTGAACACTGTAAATAAGAGATAGACCATCACTGAATGAGGGGAACCCACCAGCTCATCCACAACCACCTCACTCATCATGGTGAACACTGTGAATAGGAGATAGACCATCACTGAGTGATGGGAAACCACCAGCTCATCCACAACTACCTCACTCATCATGGTGAACACTTTGAATAAGAGATAGACCATCACTGAGTGAGGGGAACCCACCAGCTCATCCACAACCACCTCACTCATCATGGTGAACACTGTGAATAAGAGAGGTAGCAATCACTGAGTGAGGGGAACCCACCAGCTCATCAACAACCACCTCACTCATCATGGTGAACACTGTGAATAAGAGATAGACCATCACTGAATGAGGGGAACCCACCAGCTCATCCACAACCACCTCACTCATCATAGTGAACACTGTGAATAAGAAGGTAGCCATCACTGAGTGAGGGGAACCCACCAGCTCATCCACAAGCACCTCACTCATCATAGTGAAGAATGTGAATAAGAGATAGACCATCACTGAGTTAGGGGAACCCACCAGCTCATCCACAACCACCTCACTCATCATGGTGAACACTGTGAATAGGAGATAGAACATCACTGAGTGAGGGGAACCCACCAGCTCATCCACAACCACCTAACTCATCATGGTAAACACTGTGAATAGGAGACAGACCATCACTGAGTGATGGGAACCCACCAGCTCATCCACAACCACCTCACTCATCATGGTGAACACTGTGAATAAGAGATAGGACATCACTGAGTGAAAGAACACACCAGCTCATCCACAACCACCTCACTCATCATGGTGAACAATGTGAATAATAGAGGTAGCCATCACTGAGTGAGGGGAACCCACCAGCTCATCCACAACCACCTCACTCATCATGGTGAACACTGTAAATAAGAGAGGTAGCCATCACTGAGTGAGGGGAAACCACCAGCTCATCCACAACCACCTCACTCATCATGGTGAACACTGTGAATAAGAGAGGTAGCCGTCACTGAGTGAAGAGATGCCACCAGCTCATCCACAACCACCTCACTCATCATGGTGAACACTGTGAATAAGAGAGGTAGCCGTCACTGAGTGAAGGGAACACACCAGCTCATCCACAACCACCTCACTCATCATGGTGAACACTGCGAATAAGAGATAGGACATCACTGAGTGAAGGGAACACACCAGCTCATCCACAACCACCTCACTCATCATGGTGAACACTGTGAATAAGAGAGGTAGCCGTCACTGAGTGAAGGGAACCCACCAGCTCATCCACAACCACCTCAATCATCATGGTGAACACTGTGAATAAGAAATGGACCATCACTGAGTGAGGGGAACCCACCAGCTCATCCACAACCACCTCACTCATCATAGTGAACACTGTGAATAAGAGAGGTAGCCATCACTGAGTGAGGGGAACCCTCCAGTTCATCCACAACCACCTCACTCATCATGGTGAACACTGTGAATAAGAGATAGACCATCACTGAATGAGGGGAACCCACCAGCTCATCCACAACCACCTCACTCATCATAGTGAACACTGTGAATAAGAGAGGTAGCCATCACTGAGTGAGGGGAACCCACCAGCTCATCCACAACCACCTCACTCATAATGGTGAAAACTGTGAAAAAGAGAGGTAGCCATCACTGAGTGCGGGGAACCCACCAGCTCATCCACAACCACCTCACTCATAATGGTGAACACTGTGAATAAGAGAGGTAGCCATCACTGAATGAGGGGAACCCACCAGCTCATCCACAACAACCTCACTCATCATGGTGAACACTGTGAATAAGAGAGGTAGCCATCACTGAGTGAGTGGAACCCACCAGCTCATCCACAACCACCTCACTGATCATGGTGAACACTGTGAATAAGAGAGGTAGCCATCACTGAGTGAGGGGAACCCACCCAGCTCATCCACAACCACCTCACTCATCATGGTGAACACGGTGAATAGGAGACAGACCATCACTGAGTGATGGGAACCCACCAGCTCATCCACAACCACCTCACTCATCATGGTGAACACGGTGAATAGGAGACAGACCATAACTGAGTCAAGGGAACCCACCAGCTCATCCACAACCACCTCAATCATCGTGGTGAACACTGTGAATGAGAGAGGTAGACATAACTGAGTGAGGGGAACCCACCAGCTCATCCACAACCACCTCACTCATCATGGTGAACACTTTGAATAAGAGATAGGACATCACTGAGTGAAGAGAACACACCAGCTCATCCACAACCACCTCACTCATCATGGTGAACACTGTGAATAAGAGAGGTAGACATCACTGAGTGAGGGGAACCCACCAGCTCATCCACAACCACCTCACTCATCATGGTGAACACTTTGAATAAGAGATAGGACATCACTGAGTGAAGGGAACACACCAGCTCATCCACAACCACCTCACTCATCATGGTGAACACTGTGAATAAGAGAGGTAGCCATCACTGAGTGCGGGGAACCCACCAGCTCATCCACAACCACCTCACTCATAATGGTGAACACTGTGAATAAGAGATAGACCATCACTGAGTGAAGGGAACCCACCAGCTCATCCACAACCACCTCACTCATCATGGTGAACACTATGAATAAGAGAGGTAGCCATCACTGAGTGAGAGGAACCCACCAGCTCATCCACAACCAAATCATCTCATCATGGTGAACACTGTGAATAAGAGAGGTAGCCATCACTGAATGAGAGGAACCCACCAGCTCATCCACAACCACCTCACTCATCATGGTGAACACTGTGAATAAGAGAGCTAGCCATCACTGAGTGAGTGGAACCCACCAGCTCATCAACAACCACCTCACTGATCATGGTGAACACTGTAAATAAGAGATAGACCATCACTGAATGAGGGGAACCCACCAGCTCATCCACAACCACCTCACTCATCATGGTGAACACTGTGAATAGGAGATAGACCATCACTGAGTGATGGGAAACCACCAGCTCATCCACAACTACCTCACTGATCATGGTGAACACTTTGAATAAGAGATAGACCATCACTGAGTGAGGGGAACCCACCAGCTCATCCACAACCACCTCACTCATCATGGTGAACACTGTGAATAAGAGAGGTAGCAATCACTGAGTGAGGGGAACCCACCAGCTCATCAACAACCACCTCACTCATCATGGTGAACACTGTGAATAAGAGATAGACCATCACTGAATGAGGGGAACCCACCAGCTCATCCACAACCACCTCACTCATCATAGTGAACACTGTGAATAAGAAGGTAGCCATCACTGAGTGAGGGGAACCCACCAGCTCATCCACAAGCACCTCACTCATCATAGTGAAGAATGTGAATAAGAGATAGACCATCACTGAGTTAGGGGAACCCACCAGCTCATCCACAACCACCTCACTCATCATGGTGAACACTGTGAATAGGAGATAGAACATCACTGAGTGAGGGGAACCCACCAGCTCATCCACAACCACCTAACTCATCATGGAAAACACTGTGAATAGGAGACAGACCATCACTGAGTGATGGGAACCCACCAGCTCATCCACAACCACCTCACTCATCATGGTGAACACTGTGAATAAGAGATAGGACATCACTGAGTGAAAGAACACACCAGCTCATCCACAACCACCTCACTCATCATGGTGAACAATGTGAATAATAGAGGTAGCCATCACTGAGTGAGGGGAAACCACCAGCTCATCCACAACCACCTCACTCATCATGGTGAACACTGTAAATAAGAGAGGTAGCCATCACTGAGTGAGGGGAAACCACCAGCTCATCCACAACCACCTCACTCATCATGGTGAACACTGTGAATAAGAGAGGTAGCCGTCACTGAGTGAAGAGATGCCACCAGCTCATCCACAACCACCTCACTCATCATGGTGAACACTGTGAATAAGAGAGGTAGCCGTCACTGAGTGAAGGGAACACACCAGCTCATCCACAACCACCTCACTCATCATGGTGAACACTGCGAATAAGAGATAGGACATCACTGAGTGAAGGGAACACACCAGCTCATCCACAACCACCTCACTCATCATGGTGAACACTGTGAATAAGAGAGGTAGCCGTCACTGAGTGAAGGGAACCCACCAGCTCATCCACAACCACCTCAATCATCATGGTGAACACTGTGAATAAGAAATGGACCATCACTGAGTGAGGGGAACCCACCAGCTCATCCACAACCACCTCACTCATCATAGTGAACACTGTGAATAAGAGAGGTAGCCATCACTGAGTGAGGGGAACCCTCCAGTTCATCCACAACCACCTCACTCATCATGGTGAACACTGTGAATAAGAGATAGACCATCACTGAATGAGGGGAACCCACCAGCTCATCCACAACCACCTCACTCATCATAGTGAACACTGTGAATAAGAGAGGTAGCCATCACTGAGTGAGGGGAACCCTCCAGTTCATCCACAACCACCTCACTCATCATGGTGAACACTTTGAATAGGAGATAGACTCTCACTGAGTGAGGGGAACCCACCAGCTCATCCACAACCACCTCACTCATAATGGTGAAAACTGTGAAAAAGAGAGGTAGCCATCACTGAGTGCGGGGAACCCACCAGCTCATCCACAACCACCTCACTCATAATGGTGAACACTGTGAATAAGAGAGGTAGCCATCACTGAATGAGGGGAACCCACCAGCTCATCCACAACAACCTCACTCATCATGGTGAACACTGTGAATAAGAGAGGTAGCCATCACTGAGTGAGTGGAACCCACCAGCTCATCCACAACCACCTCACTGATCATGGTGAACACTGTGAATAAGAGAGGTAGCCATCACTGAGTGAGGGGAACCCACCCAGCTCATCCACAACCACCTCACTCATCATGGTGAACACGGTGAATAGGAGACAGACCATCACTGAGTGATGGGAACCCACCAGCTCATCCACAACCACCTCACTCATCATGGTGAACACAGTGAATAGGAGACAGACCATAACTGAGTCAAGGGAACCCACCAGCTCATCCACAACCACCTCAATCATCGTGGTGAACACTGTGAATGAGAGAGGTAGACATAACTGAGTGAGGGGAACCCACCAGCTCATCCACAACCACCTCACTCATCATGGTGAACACTTTGAATAAGAGATAGGACATCACTGAGTGAAGGGAACACACCAGCTCATCCACAACCACCTCACTCATCATGGTGAACACTGTGAATAAGAGAGGTAGACATCACTGAGTGAGGGGAACCCACCAGCTCATCCACAACCACCTCACTCATCATGGTGAACACTTTGAATAAGAGATAGGACATCACTGAGTGAAGGGAACACACCAGCTCATCCACAACCACCTCACTCATCATGGTGAACACTGTGAATAAGAGAGGTAGCCATCACTGAGTGCGGGGAACCCACCAGCTCATCCACAACCACCTCACTCATAATGGTGAACACTGTGAATAAGAGATAGACCATCACTGAGTGAAGGGAACCCACCAGCTCATCCACAACCACCTCACTCATCATGGTGAACACTATGAATAAGAGAGGTAGCCATCACTGAGTGAGAGGAACCCACCAGCTCATCCACAACCAAATCATCTCATCATGGTGAACACTGTGAATAAGAGAGGTAGCCATTACTGAATGAGAGGAACCCACCAGCTCATCCACAACCACCTCACTCATCATGGTGAACACTGTGAATAAGAGAGCTAGCCATCACTGAGTGAGTGGAACCCACCAGCTCATCAACAACCACCTCACTGATCATGGTGAACACTGTAAATAAGAGATAGACCATCACTGAATGAGGGGAACCCACCAGCTCATCCACAACCACCTCACTCATCATGGTGAACACTGTGAATAGGAGATAGACCATCACTGAGTGATGGGAAACCACCAGCTCATACACAACTACCTCACTCATCATGGTGAACACTGTGAATAAGAGATAGACCATCACTGAGTGAGGGGAACCCACCAGCTCATCCACAACCACCTCACTCATCATGGTGAACACTGTGAATAAGAGAGGTAGCAATCACTGAGTGAGGGGAACCCACCAGCTCATCAACAACCACCTCACTCATCATGGTGAACACTGTGAATAAGAGATAGACCATCACTGAATGAGGGGAACCCACCAGCTCATCCACAACCACCTCACTCATCATAGTGAACACTGTGAATAAGAAGGTAGCCATCACTGAGTGAGGGGAACCCACCAGCTCATCCACAAGCACCTCACTCATCATAGTGAAGAATGTGAATAAGAGATAGACCATCACTGAGTTAGGGGAACCCACCAGCTCATCCACAACCACCTCACTCATCATGGTGAACACTGTGAATAGGAGATAGAACATCCCTGAGTGAGGGGAACCCACCAGCTCATCCACAACCACCTAACTCATCATGGTAAACACTGTGAATAGGAGACAGACCATCACTGAGTGATGGGAACCCACCAGCTCATCCACAACCACCTCACTCATCATGGTGAACACTGTGAATAAGAGATAGGACATCACTGAGTGAAAGAACACACCAGCTCATCCACAACCACCTCACTCATCATGGTGAACAATGTGAATAATAGAGGTAGCCATCACTGAGTGAGGGGAACCCACCAGCTCATCCACAACCACCTCACTCATCATGGTGAACACTGTAAATAAGAGAGGTAGCCATCACTGAGTGAGGGGAAACCACCAGCTCATCCACAACCACCTCACTCATCATGGTGAACACTGTGAATAAGAGAGGTAGCCGTCACTGAGTGAAGAGATGCCACCAGCTCATCCACAACCACCTCACTCATCATGGTGAACACTGTGAATAAGAGAGGTAGCCGTCACTGAGTGAAGGGAACACACCAGCTCATCCACAACCACCTCACTCATCATGGTGAACACTGTGAATAAGAGATAGGACATCACTGAGTGAAGGGAACACACCAGCTCATCCACAACCACCTCACTCATCATGGTGAACACTGTGAATAAGAGAGGTAGCCGTCACTGAGTGAAGGGAACCCACCAGCTCATCCACAACCACCTCAATCATCATGGTGAACACTGTGAATAAGAAATGGACCATCACTGAGTGAGGGGAACCCACCAGCTCATCCACAACCACCTCACTCATCATAGTGAACACTGTGAATAAGAGAGGTAGCCATCACTGAGTGAGGGGAACCCTCCAGTTCATCCACAAGCACCTCACTCATCATGGTGAACACTGTGAAGAAGAGATAGACCATCACTGAATGAGGGGAACCCACCAGCTCATCCACAACCACCTCACTCATCATAGTGAACACTGTGAATAAGAGAGGTAGCCATCACTGAGTGAGGGGAACCCTCCAGTTCATCCACAACCACCTCACTCATCATGGTGAACACTTTGAATAGGAGATAGACTCTCACTGAGTGAGGGGAACCCACCAGCTCATCCACAACCACCTCACTCATAATGGTGAAAACTGTGAAAAAGAGATAGACCACTACTGAGTGAAGGGAACCCACCAGCTCATCCACAACCACCTCACTCATCATGGTGAACACTGTGAATAAGAGAGATAGCCATCACTGAGTGAATGGAACCCACCAGCTGATCCACAACCACCTCACTCATCATGGTGAACACTGTGAATAAGAGTTAGACCATAACTGAGTCAAGGGAACCCACCAGCTCATCCACAACCACCTCACTCATCGAGGTGAACACTGTGAATGAGAGAGGTAGACATCACTGAGTGAGGGGAACCCACCAGCTCATCCACAACCACCTCACTCATCATGGTGAACACTTTGAATAAGAGATAGGACATCACTGAGTGAAGGGAACACACCAGCTCATCCACAACCACCTCACTCATCATGGTGAACACTGTGAATAAGAGAGGTAGACATCACTGAGTGAGGGGAACCCACCAGCTCATCCACAACCACCTCACTCATCATGGTGAACACTTTGAATAAGAGATAGGACATCACTGAGTGAAGGGAACACACCAGCTCATCCACAACCACCTCACTCATCATGGTGAACACTGTGAATAAGAGAGGTAGCCATCACTGAGTGCGGGGAACCCACCAGCTCATCCACAACCACCTCACTCATAATGGTGAACACTGTGAATAAGAGATAGACCATCACTGAGTGAAGGGAACCCACCAGCTCATCCACAACCACCTCACTCATCATGGTGAACACTATGAATAAGAGAGGTAGCCATCACTGAATGAGGGGAACCCACCAGCTCATCCACAACAACCTCACTCATCATGGTGAACACTGTGAATAAGAGAGGTAGCCATCACTGAGTGAGTGGAACCCACCAGCTCATCCACAACCACCTCACTGATCATGGTGAACACTGTGAATAAGAGAGGTAGCCATCACTGAGTGAGGGGAACCCACCCAGCTCATCCACAACCACCTCACTCATCATGGTGAACACGGTGAATAGGAGACAGACCATCACTGAGTGAGTGGAACCCACCAGCTCATCCACAACCACCTCACTGATCATGGTGAACACTGTGAATAAGAGAGGTAGACATCACTGAGTGAGGGGAACCCACCCAGCTCATCCACAACCCACCTCACTCATCATGGTGAACACGGTGAATAGGAGACAGACCATCACTGAGTGATGGGAACCCACCAGCTCATCCACAACCACCTCACTCATCATGGTGAACACGGTGAATAGGAGACAGACCATAACTGAGTCAAGGGAACCCACCAGCTCATCCACAACCACCTCAATCATCGTGGTGAACACTGTGAATGAGAGAGGTAGACATCACTGAGTGAGGGGAACCCACCAGCTCATCCACAACCACCTCACTCATCATGGTGAACACTTTGAATAAGAGATAGGACATCACTGAGTGAAGGGAACACACCAGCTCATCCACAACCACCTCACTCATCATGGTGAACACTGTGAATAAGAGAGGTAGACATCACTGAGTGAGGGGAACCCACCAGCTCATCCACAACCACCTCACTCATCATGGTGAACACTTTGAATAAGAGATAGGACATCACTGAGTGAAGGGAACACACCAGCTCATCCACAACCATATCACTCATCATGGTGAACACTGTGAATAAGAGAGGTAGCCATCACTGAGGGGGGCGGAACCCACAGCTCATCCACAACCACCTCACTCATAATGGTGAACAACTGTGAATAAGAGAGGTAGCCATCACTGAATGAGGGGAACCCACCAGCTCATCCACAACAACCTCACTCATCATGGTGAACACTGTGAATGAGAGAGGTAGCCATCACTGAGTGAGTGGAACCCACCAGCTCATCCACAACCACCTCACTGATCATGGTGAACACTGTGAATAAGAGAGGTAGCCATCACTGAGTGAGGGGAAACCCACCCAGCTGATCCACAACCACCTCACTCATCATGGTGAACACGGTGAATAGGAGACAGACCATCACTGAGTGATGGGAACCCACCAGCTCATCCACAACCACCTCACTCATCATGGTGAACACTGTGAATAGGAGATTGACCATCACTGAGTGAGAGGAACCCACCAGCTCACCCACAACCAAATCATCTCATCATGGTGAACACTGTGAATAAGAGAGGTAGACATCACTGAGTGAGGGGTACCCACCAGCTCATCCACAACCACCTCACTCATCATGGTGAACACGGTGAATAGGAGACAGACCATCACTGAGTGATGGGAACCCACCAGCTCATCCACAACCACCTCACTCATCATGGTGAACACGGTGACTAGGAGACAGACCCATAACTGAGTCAAGGGAACCCACCAGCTCATCCACAACCACCTCAATCATCGTGGTGAACACTGTGAATGAGAGAGGTAGACATCACTGAGTGAGGGGAACCCACCAGCTCATCCACAACCACCTCACTCATCATGGTGAACACTTTGAATAAGAGATAGGACCATCACTGAGTGAAGGGAACACACCAGCTCATCCACAACCACCTCACTCATCATGGTGAACACTGTGAATAAGAGAGGTAGACATCACTGAGTGAGGGGAACCCACCAGCTCATCCACAACCACCTCACTCATCATGGTGAACACTTTGAATAAGAGATAGGACATCACTGAGTGAAGGGAACACACCAGCTCATCCACAACCACCTCACTCATCATGGTGAACACTGTGAATAAGAGAGGTAGCCATCACTGAGTGCGGGGAAACCCACCAGCTCATCCACAACCACCTCACTCATAATGGTGAACACTGTGAAATAAGAGAGGTAGCCATCACTGAATGAGGGGAACCCACCAGCTCATCCACAACAACCTCACTCATCATGGTGAACACTGTGAATGAGAGAGGTAGCCATCACTGAGTGAGTGGAACCCACCAGCTCATCCACAACCACCTCACTGATCATGGTGAACACTGTGAATAAGAGAGGTAGCCATCACTGAGTGAGGGGAAAACCCACCCAGCTGATCCACAACCACCTCACTCATCATGGTGAACACGGTGAATAGGAGACAGACCCATCACTGAGTGATGGGAACCCACCAGCTCATCCACAACCACCTCACTCATCATGGTGAACACTGTGAATAGGAGATTGACCATCACTGAGTGAGAGGAACCCACCAGCTCATCCACAACCAAATCATCTCATCATGGTGAACACTGTGAATAAGAGAGGTAGCCATCACTGAATGAGAGGAACCCACCAGCTCATCCCAACCACCTCACTCATCATGGTGAACACTGTGAATAAGAGAGCTAGCCATCACTGAGTGAGTGGAACCCACCAGCTCATCAACAACCACCTCACTGATCATGGTGAACACTGTAAATAAGAGATAGACCATCACTGAATGAGGGGAACCCACCAGCTCATCCACAACCACCTCACTCATCATGGTGAACACTGTGAATAGGAGATAGACCATCACTGAGTGATGGGAAACCACCAGCTCATCCACAACTACCTCACTCATCATGGTGAACACTGTGAATAAGAGATAGACCATCACTGAGTGAGGGGAACCCACCAGCTCATCCACAACCACCTCACTCATCATGGTGAACACTGTGAAATAAGAGAGGTAGCAATCACTGAGTGAGGGGAACCCACCAGCTCATCAACAACCACCTCACTCATAATGGTGAACACTGTGAATAAGAGATAGGACCATCACTGAATGAGGGGAACCCACCAGCTCATCCACAACCACCTCACTCATCATAGTGAACACTGTGAATAAGAAGGTAGCCATCACTGAGTGAGGGGAACCCACCAGCTCATCCACAACCACCTAACTCATCATGGTAAACACTGTGAATAGGAGACAGACCATCACTGAGTGATGGGAACCCACCAGCTCATCCACAACCACATCACTCATCATGGTGAACACTGTGAATAAGAGATAGGACATCACTGAGTGAAAGAACACACCAGCTCATCCACAACCACCTCACTCATCATGGTGAACAATGTGAATAATAGAGGTAGCCATCACTGAGTGAGGGGAAACCCACCAGCTCATCCACAACCACCTCACTCATCATGGTGAACACTGTAAATAAGAGAGGTAGCCATCACTGAGTGAGGGGAAACCACCAGCTCATCCACAACCACCTCACTCATCATGGTGAACACTGTGAATAAGAGAGGTAGCCGTCACTGAGTGAAGAGATGCCACCAGCTCATCCACAACCACCTCACTCATCATGGTGAACACTGTGAATAAGAGAGGTAGCCGTCACTGAGTGAAGGGAACACACCAGCTCATCCACAACCACCTCACTCATCATGGTGAACACTGCGAATAAGAGATAGGACATCACTGAGTGAAGGGAACACACCAGCTCATCCACAACCACCTCACTCATCATGGTGAACACTGTGAATAAGAGAGGTAGCCGTCACTGAGTGAAGGGAACCCACCAGCTCATCCACAACCACCTCAATCATCATGGTGAACACTGTGAATAAGAAATGGACCC
>NW_026708453.1:12500-45000 GCF_902713425.1 Acipenser ruthenus | reverse complement strand
AAAAAAAAAATAAATAAATATATAATTTGAAGTAATAGCGCCAGCCCTGCCCTGCTCGCCCTGCTCTGCACAGGACCAATCAAGTTCACGCCACCACCACGTAAAAAAAAAAAA
Organism: Acipenser ruthenus; assembly: GCF_902713425.1. NCBI lineage: Eukaryota > Metazoa > Chordata > Actinopteri > Acipenseriformes > Acipenseridae > Acipenser > Acipenser ruthenus. The sequence goes on along the minus strand of NW_026708453.1, from coordinate 44,886 downwards.
AAAAAAAAAAAAAAATTTTTGAAGTAATAGCGCCAGCCCTGCCCTGCTCTGCACAGTACCAATCAAGTTCACGCCACCACCACGTAAAAAAAAAAAAAAAAAAATAATTATTCAATTAATAGCGCCAGCCCTGCCCTGCTCTGCACAGTACCAATCAAGTTCACGCCACCACCACGTAAAAAAAAAAAAAAATAAAAAAATTTTTGAAGTAATAGCGCCAGCCCTGCCCTGCTCGCCCTGCTCTGCACAGGACCAATCAAGTTCACGCCACCACCACGTAAAAAAAAAAATAAAAATAAAAAAAAAAAATTATTCAAGTAATAGCGCCAGCCCTGCCCTGCTCTGCACAGTACCAATCAAGTTCACGCCACCACCACGTAAAAAAAAAAAAAAAAAAAAAATTTTTTGAAGTAATAGCGCCAGCCCTGCCCTGCTCGCCCTGCTCTGCACAGGACCAATCAAGTTCACGCCACCACCACGTAAAAAAAAAAAAAAAAAAAAAAAAAAAATTTGAAGTAATAGCGCCAGCCCTGCCCTGCTCGCCCTGCTCTGCACAGGACCAATCAAGTTCACGCCACCACCACGTAAAAAAAAAAAAAAAAAAAAAAAATTTTTGAAGTAATAGCGCCAGCCCTGCCCTGCTCGCCCTGCTCTGCACAGGACCAATCAAGTTCACGCCACCACCACGTAAAAAAAAAAAAAAAAAAAAAAAATTTTGAAGTAATAGCGCCAGCCCTGCCCTGCTCGCCCTGCTCTGCACAGGACCAATCAAGTTCACGCCACCACCACGTAAAAAAAAAAAAAAAAAAAATTATTCAAGTAATAGCGCCAGCCCTGCCCTGCTCTGCACAGTACCAATCAAGTTCACGCCACCACCACGTAAAAAAAAAAAATAATAATAATTATTCAAGTAATAGCGCCAGCCCTGCCCTGCTCTGCACAGTACCAATCAAGTTCACGCCACCACCACGTAAAAAAAAAAAAAAAAAAAAAAATTTTTTGAAGTAATAGCGCCAGCCCTGCCCTGCTCGCCCTGCTCTGCACAGGACCAATCAAGTTCACGCCACCACCACGTAAAAAAAAAAAAAAAAAAAAAAAAATTTGAAGTAATAGCGCCAGCCCTGCCCTGCTCGCCCTGCTCTGCACAGGACCAATCAAGTTCACGCCACCACCACGTAAAAAAAAAAAAAAAAAAAAAAATTTTTGAAGTAATAGCGCCAGCCCTGCCCTGCTCTGCACAGTACCAATCAAGTTCACGCCACCACCACGTAAAAAAAAAAAAAAATAATAATTATTCAAGTAATAGCGCCAGCCCTGCCCTGCTCTGCACAGGACCAATCAAGTTCACGCCACCACCACGTAAAAAAAAAAAAAAATAATAATTATTCAAGTAATAGCGCCAGCCCTGCCCTGCTCTGCACAGTACCAATCAAGTTCACGCCACCACCACGTAAAAAAAAAAAAAAAAAAAAAATTTATTGAAGTAATAGCGCCAGCCCTGCCCTGCTCGCCCTGCTCTGCACAGGACCAATCAAGTTCACGCCACCACCACGTAAAAAAAAAAAAAAAAAATTTATTGAAGTAATAGCGCCAGCCCTGCCCTGCTCGCCCTGCTCTGCACAGTACCAATCAAGTTCACGCCACCACCACGTAAAAAAAAAAAAAAATAATAATTATTCAAGTAATAGCGCCAGCCCTGCCCTGCTCTGCACAGTACCAATCAAGTTCACGCCACCACCACGTAAAAAAAAAAAAAAAAAAAAAATTTATTGAAGTAATAGCGCCAGCCCTGCCCTGCTCGCCCTGCTCTGCACAGGACCAATCAAGTTCACGCCACCACCACGTAAAAAAAAAAAAAAAAAAATTTATTGAAGTAATAGCGCCAGCCCTGCCCTGCTCTGCACAGTACCAATCAAGTTCACGCCACCACCACGTAAAAAAAAAAAAAAAAAAAAAAATTTTTTGAAGTAATAGCGCCAGCCCTGCCCTGCTCGCCCTGCTCTGCACAGGACCAATCAAGTTCACGCCACCACCACGTAAAAAAAAAAAAAAAAAAAAAATTTTTTGAAGTAATAGCGCCAGCCCTGCCCTGCTCGCCCTGCTCTGCACAGGACCAATCAAGTTCACGCCACCACCACGTAAAAAAAAAAAAAAAAAAAAATTTTTGAAGTAATAGCGCCAGCCCTGCCCTGCTCGCCCTGCTCTGCACAGGACCAATCAAGTTCACGCCACCACCACGTAAAAAAAAAAATAATAATAATTTTTGAAGTAATAGCGCCAGCCCTGCCCTGCTCGCCCTGCTCTGCACAGGACCAATCAAGTTCACGCCACCACCACGTAAAAAAAAAAAAAAAAAAAATTATTCAAGTAATAGCGCCAGCCCTGCCCTGCTCTGCACAGTACCAATCAAGTTCACGCCACCACCACGTAAAAAAAAAAAAAAAAAAAAAATTTTGAAGTAATAGCGCCAGCCCTGCCCTGCTCGCCCTGCTCTGACAGGACCAATCAAGTTCACGCCACCACCACGTAAAAAAAAAAAAAAAAAAAAATTATTCAAGTAATAGCGCCAGCCCTGCCCTGCTCGCCCTGCTCTGCACAGGACCAATCAAGTTCACGCCACCACCACGTAAAAAAAAAAAAAAAAAAAAAAAAATTTTGAAGTAATAGCGCCAGCCATGCCCTGCTCGCCCTGCTCTGACAGGACCAATCAAGTTCACGCCACCACCACGTAAAAAAAAAAAAAAAAAAAAAAATTATTCAAGTAATAGCGCCAGCCCTGCCCTGCTCGCCCTGCTCTGCACAGGACCAATCAAGTTCATGCCACCACCACGTAAAAAAAAAATAAATAAAATAAAATTTTTGAAGTAATAGCGCCAGCCCTGCCCTGCTCGCCCTGCTCTGCACAGGACCAATCAAGTTCACGCCACCACCACGTAAAAAAAAAAAAAAAAAAAAAAAATTTTTGAAGTAATAGCGCCAGCCCTGCCCTGCTCGCCCTGCTCTGCACAGGACCAATCAAGTTCACGCCACCACCACGTAAAAAAAAAAAAAAAAAAAAAAATTTTTGAAGTAATAGCGCCAGCCCTGCCCTGCTCGCCCTGCTCTGCACAGGACCAATCAAGTTCACGCCACCACCACATAAAAAAAAAATAAAAAAAAATTATTCAAGTAATAGCGCCAGCCCTGCCCTGCTCTGCACAGTACCAATCAAGTTCACGCCACCACCACGTAAAAAAAAAAAAAAAAAAAAAAATTATTCAATAGCGCCAGCCCTGCCCTGCTCTGCACAGTACCAATCAAGTTCACGCCACCACCACGTAAAAAAAAAAAAAAAAAAAAAAAATTTTGAAGTAACAGCGCCAGCCCTGCCCTGCTCGCCCTGCTCTGCACAGGACCAATCAAGTTCACGCCACCACCATGTAAAAAAAAAAAAAAAAAAAAAAATTTTGAAGTAATAGCGCCAGCCCTGCCCTGCTCGCCCTGCTCTGCACAGGACCAATCAAGTTCACGCCACCACCACGTAAAAAAAAAAAAAAAAAAAAAATTTTTTGAAGTAATAGCGCCAGCCCTGCCCTGCTCGCCCTGCTCTGCACAGGACCAATCAAGTTCACGCCACCACCACGTAAAAAAAAAAAAAAAAAAAAAAAATTTTTGAAGTAATAGCGCCAGCCCTGCCCTGCTCGCCCTGCTCTGCACAGGACCAATCAAGTTCACGCCACCACCACGTAAAAAAAAAAATAATAATAATTTTTGAAGTAATAGCGCCAGCCCTGCCCTGCTCGCCCTGCTCTGCACAGGACCAATCAAGTTCACGCCACCACCACGTAAAAAAAAAAAAAAAAAAAATTATTCAAGTAATAGCGCCAGCCCTGCCCTGCTCTGCACAGTACCAATCAAGTTCACGCCACCACCACGTAAAAAAAAAAAAAAAAAAAAAATTTTGAAGTAATAGCGCCAGCCCTGCCCTGCTCGCCCTGCTCTGACAGGACCAATCAAGTTCACGCCACCACCACGTAAAAAAAAAAAAAAAAAAAAATTATTCAAGTAATAGCGCCAGCCCTGCCCTGCTCGCCCTGCTCTGCACAGGACCAATCAAGTTCACGCCACCACCACGTAAAAAAAAAAAAAAAAAAAAAAAATTTTGAAGTAATAGCGCCAGCCATGCCCTGCTCGCCCTGCTCTGACAGGACCAATCAAGTTCACGCCACCACCACGTAAAAAAAAAAAAAATAATAATTTTTGAAGTAATAGCGCCAGCCCTGCCCTGCTCGCCCTGCTCTGCACAGGACCAATCAAGTTCACGCCACCACCACGTAAAAAAAAAAAAAAAAAAAATTATTCAAGTAATAGCGCCAGCCCTGCCCTGCTCTGCACAGTACCAATCAAGTTCACGCCACCACCACGTAAAAAAAAAAAAAAAAAAAAAAAATTTTGAAGTAATAGCGCCAGCCCTGCCCTGCTCGCCCTGCTCTGACAGGACCAATCAAGTTCACGCCACCACCACGTAAAAAAAAAAAAAAAAAAAATAATTTTGAAGTAACAGCGCCAGCCCTGCCCTGCTCGCCCTGCTCTGCACAGACCAATCAAGTTCACGCCACCACCACGTAAAAAAAAAAAAAAAAAAAAAATTTTTTGAAGTAATAGCGCCAGCCCTGCCCTGCTCGCCCTGCTCTGCACAGGACCAATCAAGTTCACGCCACCACCACGTAAAAAAAAAAAAAAAAAAAAAAAAATTTTGAAGTAATAGCGCCAGCCCTGCCCTGCTCGCCCTGCTCTGCACAGTACCAATCAAGTTCACGCCACCACCACGTAAAAAAAAAAAAAAAAAAAAAAAAATTTTGAAGTAACAGCGCCAGCCCTGCCCTGCTCGCCCTGCTCTGCAGAGGACCAATCAAGTTCACGCCACCACCATGTAAAAAAAAAAAAAAAAAAAAATTTTTGAATAGCGCCAGCCCTGCCCTGCTCGCCCTGCTCTGCACAGGACCAATCAAGTTCACGCCACCACCACGTAAAAAAAAAAAAAAAAAAAAAATTTTTTGAAGTAATAGCGCCAGCCCTGCCCTGCTCGCCCTGCTCTGCACAGGACCAATCAAGTTCACGCCACCACCACGTAAAAAAAAAAAAAAATAATAATTTTTGAAGTAATAGCGCCAGCCCTGCCCTGCTCGCCCTGCTCTGCACAGGACCAATCAAGTTCACGCCACCACCACGTAAAAAAAAAAAAAAAAAAAATTATTCAAGTAATAGCGCCAGCCCTGCCCTGCTCTGCACAGTACCAATCAAGTTCACGCCACCACCACGTAAAAAAAAAAAAAAAAAAAAAAATTTTGAAGTAATAGCGCCAGCCCTGCCCTGCTCGCCCTGCTCTGACAGGACCAATCAAGTTCACGCCACCACCACGTAAAAAAAAAAAAAAATTTTGAAGTAACAGCGCCAGCCCTGCCCTGCTCGCCCTGCTCTGCACAGGACCAATCAAGTTCACGCCACCACCACGTAAAAAAAAAAAAAAAAAAAAAAATTTTTTGAAGTAATAGCGCCAGCCCTGCCCTGCTCGCCCTGCTCTGCACAGGACCAATCAAGTTCACGCCACCACCACGTAAAAAAAAAAAAAAAAAAATTATTCAAGTAATAGCGCCAGCCCTGCCCTGCTCTGCACAGTACCAATCAAGTTCACGCCACCACCACGTAAAAAAAAAAAAAAAAAAAAAAATTTTTGAAGTAATAGCGCCAGCCCTGCCCTGCTCGCCCTGCTCTGCACAGGACCAATCAAGTTCACGCCACCACCACGTAAAAAAAAAAAAATTTTGAAGTAATAGCGCCAGCCCTGCCCTGCTTGCCCTGCTCTGCACAGGACCAATCAAGTTCACGCCACCACCACGTAAAAAAAAAAAAAAAAAAAAAAAATTATTCAAGTAATAGCGCCAGCCCTGCCCTGCTCGCCCTGCTCTGCACAGGACCAATCAAGTTCACGCCACCACCACGTAAAAAAAAAAAAAAAAAAAAAAAATTATTCAAGTAATAGCGCCAGCCCTGCCCTGCTCTGCACAGTACCAATCAAGTTCACGCCACCACCACGTAAAAAAAAAAAAAAAAAAAAAAAAATTTGAAGTAATAGCGCCAGCCCTGCCCTGCTCGCCCTGCTCTGCACAGGACCAATCAAGTTCACGCCACCACCACGTAAAAAAAAAAAAGAAAAAAAAAAATTTTGAAGTAATAGCGCCAGCCCTGCCCTGCTCGCCCTGCTCTGCACAGGACCAATCAAGTTCACGCCACCACCACGTAAAAAAAAAAAAAAAAAAAATTATTCAAGTAATAGCGCCAGCCCTGCCCTGCTCTGCACAGTACCAATCAAGTTCACGCCACCACCACGTAAAAAAAAAAAAAAAAAAAAATTTTTTGAATAGCGCCAGCCCTACCCTGCTCGCCCTGCTCTGCACAGGACCAATCAAGTTCACGCCACCACCACGTAAAAAAAAAAAAAAAAAAAGAATTTTTGAAGTAATAGCGCCAGCCCTGCCCTGCTTGCCCTGCTCTGCACAGGACCAATCAAGTTCACGCCACCACCACGTAAAAAAAAAAAAAAAATTATTCAAGTAATACCACCAGCCCTGCCCTGCTCTGCCCTGCTCTGCACAGGACCAATCAAGTTCACATCACCACCACGTAAAAAAAAAAAAAAAAAAAAAATTATTCAAGTAATAGCGCCAGCCCTGCCCTGCTCGCCCTGCTCTGCACAGGACCAATCAAGTTCACGCCACCACCACGTAAAAAAAAAAAAAAAAAAAAAAATTTTTGAAGTAATAGCGCCAGCCCTGCCCTGCTCGCCCTGCTCTGCACAGGACCAATCAAGTTCACGCCACCACCACGTAAAAAAAAAAAAAAAAAAAAAATTATTCAAGTAATAGCGCCAGCCCTGCCCTGCTCTGCACAGTACCAATCAAGTTCACGCCACCACCACGTAAAAAAAAAAAAAAAAAAAAAAAAATTTTGAAGTAATAGCGCCAGCCCTGCCCTGCTCGCCCTGCTCCGCACAGGACCAATCAAGTTCACGCCACCACCACGTAAAAAAAAAAAAAAAAAAAAAAAAAATTTTTGAAGTAATAGCGCCAGCCCTGCCCTGCTCGCCCTGCTCTGCACAGGACCAATCAAGTTCACGCCACCACCACGTAAAAAAAAAAAAAAAAAATTATTCAAGTAATAGCGCCAGCCATGCCCTGCTCTGCACAGGACCAATCAAGTTCACGCCACCACCACGTAAAAAAAAAAAAAAAAAAAAAAAAATTATTCAACTAATAGTGAAAGCCCTGCCCTGCTCTGCACAGGACCAATCAAATTCACGCCACCACCACAAAAAAAAAAAAAAAAATATTGAAGTAATAGCGCCAGCCCTGCCCTGCTCGCCCTGCTCTGCACAGGACCAATCAAGTTCACGCCACCACCACGTAAAAAAAATTAAAAAATTATTCAAGTAATAGCGCCAGCCATGCCCTGCTCTGCACAGGACCAATCAAGTTCACGCCACCACCACGTAAAAAAAAAAAAAAAAAAAAAAAATTATTCAACTAATAGCACCAGCCCTGCCCTGCTCTGCACAGGACCAATCAATTTCACGCCACCACCACGTAAAAAAAAAAAAAAAAAAAAAAATTATTCAAGTAATAGCACCAGCCCTGCCCTGCTCTGCCCTGCTCTGCCCTGCTCTGCACAGGACCAATCAATTTCACGCCACCACCACGTAAAAAAAAAAAAAAATAAAAATAAAAAATTATTCAAGTAATAGCGCCAGTCCTGCCCTGCTCTGCACAGGACCAATCAAGTTCACGCCACCACCACGTAAAAAAAAAAAAAAAAAAAAGAAATTATTCAAGTAATAGCGCCAGCCCTGCCCTGCTCTGCACAGGACCAATCAAGTTCACGCCACCACCACGTGAAAAAAAAAAAAAAAAAAAAAAATTATTCAATTAATAGTGCCAGCCCTGCCCTGCTCTGCACAGGACCAATCAAGTTCACGCCACCACCACGTAAAAAAAAAAAAAAAAAAAATTATTGAAGAATAGCGCCAGCCCTGCCCTGCTCGCCCTGCTCTGCACAGGACCAATCAAGTTCACGAAACCACCACGTAAAAAAAAAAAAAAAATTATTCAATTAATAGCGCCAGCCCTGCCCTGCTCTGCACAGGACCAATCAAGTTCACGCCACCACCACGTAAAAAAAAAAAAAAAGTTATTCAAGTAATACCACCAGCCCTGCCCTGCTCTGCCCTGCTCTGCACAGGACCAATCAAGTTCACGTCACCACCACGTAAAAAAAAAAAAAAAAAAAAAAAAATTATTCAAGTAATAGCACCAGCCCTGCCCTGCTCTGCTCTGCTCTGCAAAGGACCAATCAAGTTCACGCCACCACCACATAAAAAAAAAAAAAAAATTATTCAATTAATAGCGCCAGCCCTGCCCTGCTCTGCACAGGACCAATCAAGTTCACGCCACCACCACGTAAAAAAAAAAAAAAAAATTATTCAAGTAATAGCGCCAGCCATGCCCTGCTCTGCACAGGACCAATCAAGTTCACGCCACCACCACATAAAAAAAAAAAAAAAAAAATATTCAATTAATAGCGCCAGCCCTGCCCTGCTCTGCACAGGACCAATCAAGTTCACGCCACCACCACGTAAAAAAAAAAAAAAAAAAAAAAAATTATTCAACTAATAGCGAAAGCCCTGCCCTGCTCTGCACAGGACCAATCAAGTTCACGCCACCACCACGTAAAAAAAAAAAAAAAAAAAAATTATTGAAGAATAGCGCCAGCCCTGCCCTGCTCGCCCTGCTCTGCACAGGACCAATCAAGTTCACGCCACCACCACGTAAAAAAAAAAAAAAAATTATTCAATTAATAGCGCCAGCCCTGCCCTGCTCTGCACAGGACCAATCAAGTTCACGTCACCACCACGTAAAAAAAAAAAAAAAAAAAATTATTCAAATAATAGCGCCAGCCCTGCCCTGCTCGCCCTGCTCTGCACAGGACCAATCAAGTTCACGCCACCACCACGTAAAAAAAAAAAAAAAAAAAAAAAATTTTTGAAGTAATAGCGCCAGCCCTGCCCTGCTCGCCCTGCTCTGCACAGGACCAATCAAGTTCACGCCACCACCACGTAAAAAAAAAAAAAAAAAATTATTCAAGTAATAGCGCCAGCCATGCCCTGCTCTGCACAGGACCAATCAAGTTCACGCCACCACCACGTAAAAAAAAAAAAAAAAAAAAAAAAAATTATTCAACTAATAGTGAAAGCCCTGCCCTGCTCTGCACAGGACCAATCAAGTTCACGCCACCACCACGTAAAAAAAAAAAAAAAAAAAAATTATTGAAGAATAGCGCCAGCCCTGCCCTGCTCGCCCTGCTCTGCACAGGACCAATCAAGTTCACGCCACCACCACGTAAAAAAAAAAAAAAAATTATTCAATTAATAGCGCCAGCCCTGCCCTGCTCTGCACAGGACCAATCAAGTTCACGTCACCACTACGTAAAAAAAAAAAAAAAAAAAATTATTCAAATAATAGCGCCAGCCCTGCCCTGCTCGCCCTGCTCTGCACAGGACCAATCAAGTTCACGCCACCACCACGTAAAAAAAAAAAAAAAAAAAAAAAAATTTTTGAAGTAATAGCGCCAGCCCTGCCCTGCTCGCCCTGCTCTGCACAGGACCAATCAAGTTCACGCCACCACCACGTAAAAAAAAAAAAAAAAAATTATTCAAGTAATAGCGCCAGCCATGCCCTGCTCTGCACAGGACCAATCAAGTTCACGCCACCACCACGTAAAAAAAAAAAAAAAAAAAAAAAAAATTATTCAACTAATAGTGAAAGCCCTGCCCTGCTCTGCACAGGACCAATCAAATTCACGCCACCACCACAAAAAAAAAAAAAAAAATATTGAAGTAATAGCGCCAGCCCTGCCCTGCTCGCCCTGCTCTGCACAGGACCAATCAAGTTCACGCCACCACCACGTAAAAAAAATTAAAAAATTATTCAAGTAATAGCGCCAGCCATGCCCTGCTCTGCACAGGACCAATCAAGTTCACGCCACCACCACGTAAAAAAAAAAAAAAAAAAAAAAATTATTCAACTAATAGCACCAGCCCTGCCCTGCTCTGCACAGGACCAATCAATTTCACGCCACCACCACGTAAAAAAAAAAAAAAAAAAAAAATTATTCAAGTAATAGCACCAGCCCTGCCCTGCTCTGCCCTGCTCTGCCCTGCTCTGCACAGGACCAATCAATTTCACGCCACCACCACGTAAAAAAAAAAATAAATAAAAATAAAAAATTATTCAAGTAATAGCGCCAGTCCTGCCCTGCTCTGCACAGGACCAATCAAGTTCACGCCACCACCACGTAAAAAAAAAAAAAAAAAAAAGAAATTATTCAAGTAATAGCGCCAGCCCTGCCCTGCTCTGCACAGGACCAATCAAGTTCACGCCACCACCACGTGAAAAAAAAAAAAAAAAAAAAAATTATTCAATTAATAGTGCCAGCCCTGCCCTGCTCTGCACAGGACCAATCAAGTTCACGCCACCACCACGTAAAAAAAAAAAAAAAAAAAATTATTGAAGAATAGCGCCAGCCCTGCCCTGCTCGCCCTGCTCTGCACAGGACCAATCAAGTTCACGAAACCACCACGTAAAAAAAAAAAAAAAATTATTCAATTAATAGCGCCAGCCCTGCCCTGCTCTGCACAGGACCAATCAAGTTCACGCCACCACCACGTAAAAAAAAAAAAAAAGTTATTCAAGTAATACCACCAGCCCTGCCCTGCTCTGCCCTGCTCTGCACAGGACCAATCAAGTTCACGTCACCACCACGTAAAAAAAAAAAAAAAAAAAAAAAATTATTCAAGTAATAGCACCAGCCCTGCCCTGCTCTGCTCTGCTCTGCAAAGGACCAATCAAGTTCACGCCACCACCACATAAAAAAAAAAAAAAAATTATTCAATTAATAGCGCCAGCCCTGCCCTGCTCTGCACAGGACCAATCAAGTTCACGCCACCACCACGTAAAAAAAAAAAAAAAAATTATTCAAGTAATAGCGCCAGCCATGCCCTGCTCTGCACAGGACCAATCAAGTTCACGCCACCACCACATAAAAAAAAAAAAAAAAAAATATTCAATTAATAGCGCCAGCCCTGCCCTGCTCTGCACAGGACCAATCAAGTTCACGCCACCACCACGTAAAAAAAAAAAAAAAAAAAAAAAATTATTCAACTAATAGCGAAAGCCCTGCCCTGCTCTGCACAGGACCAATCAAGTTCACGCCACCACCACGTAAAAAAAAAAAAAAAAAAAAAATTATTGAAGTAATAGCGCCAGCCCTGCCCTGCTCGCCCTGCTCTGCACAGGACCAATCAAGTTCACGCCACCACCACGTAAAAAAAAAAAAAAAAAAAAAATTTTTGAAGTAATAGCGCCAGCCCTGCCCTGCTCGCCCTGCTCTGCACAGGACCAATCAAGTTCACGCCACCACCACGTAAAAAAAAAAAAAAAAAAAAAATTTTTGAAGTAATAGCGCCAGCCCTGCCCTGCTCGCCCTGCTCTGCACAGGACCAATCAAGTTCACGCCACCACCACGTAAAAAAAAAAAAAAAAAAAAATTATTCAAGTAATAGCGCCAGCCCTGCCCTGCTCTGCACAGTACCAATCAAGTTCACGCCACCACCACGTAAAAAAAAAAAAAAAATTATTCAAGTAATAGCGCCAGCCCTGCCCTGCTCTGCACGGACCAATCAAGTTCACGCCACCACCACGTAAAAAAAAAAAAAAAAAAAAAAAATTTTGAAGTAATAGCGCCAGCCCTGCCCTGCTCGCCCTGCTCTGCACAGGACCAATCAAGTTCACGCCACCACCACGTAAAAAAAAAAAAAAAAAAAAAAAATTTTTGAAGTAATAGCGGCAGCCCTGCCCTGCTCGCCCTGCTCTGCACAGGACCAATCAAGTTCACGCCACCACCACGTAAAAAAAAAAAAAAAAATAAAATTTTTTTAATAGCGCCAGTCCTGCCCTGCTCTGCACAGTACCAATCAAGTTCACGCCACCACCACGTAAAAAAAAAAAAAAAATTATTCAAGTAATAGCGCGAGCCCTGCCCTGCTCTGCACGGACCAATCAAGTTCACGCCACCACCACGTAAAAAAAAAAAAAAAAAAAAAAATTTTTGAAGTAATAGCGCCAGCCCTGCCCTGCTCGCCCTGCTCTGCACAGGACCAATCAAGTTCACGCCACCACCACGTAAAAAAAAAAAAAAAAAAAAAAATTTTGAAGTAATAGCGCCAGCCCTGCCCTGCTCGCCCTGCTCTGCACAGGACCAATCAAGTTCACGCCACCACCACGTAAAAAAAAAAAAAAAAAAAAAAATTTTGAAGTAATAGCGCCAGCCCTGCCCTGCTCTGCACAGTACCAATCAAGTTCACGCCACCACCACGTAAAAAAAAAAAAAATAAAAATTTTTTTGAAGTAATAGCGCCAGCCCTGCCCTGCTCGCCCTGCTCTGCACAGGACCAATCAAGTTCACGCCACCACCACGTAAAAAAAAAAAAAAAAAAAAATTTTTTGAAGTAATAGCGCCAGCCCTGCCCTGCTCGCCCTGCTCTGCACAGGACCAATCAAGTTCACGCCACCACCACGTAAAAAAAAAAAAAAAAATTATTCAAGTAATAGCGCCAGCCCTGCCCTGCTCGCCCTGCTCTGCACAGGACCAATCAAGTTCACGCCACCACCACGTAAAAAAAAAAAAAAAAAAAAATTATTCAAGTAATAGCGCCAGCCCTGCCCTGCTCTGCACAGTACCAATCAAGTTCACGCCACCACCACGTAAAAAAAAAAAAAAAAAAAAAAATTTGAAGTAATAGCGCCAGCCCTGCCCTGCTCGCCCTGCTCTGCACAGGACCAATCAAGTTCACGCCACCACCACGTAAAAAAAAAAAAAAAAAAAAAAATTTTTGAAGTAATAGCGCCAGCCCTGCCCTGCTCGCCCTGCTCTGCACAGGACCAATCAAGTTCACGCCACCACCACGTAAAAAAAAAAAAAAAAAATTATTCAAGTAATAGCGCCAGCCCTGCCCTGCTCGCCCTGCTCTGCACAGGACCAATCAAGTTCACGCCACCACCACGTAAAAAAATTTTTTTGAAGTAATAGCGCCAGCCCTGCCCTACTCTGCACAGTACGAAACAAGTTCACGCAACAACAGCGTAAAAAAAAAAAAAAAAAAAAAAATTTTTGAAGTAATAGCGCCAGTCCTGCCCTGCTCGCCCTGCTCTGCACAGGACCAATCAAGTTCACGCCACCACCACGTAAAAAAAAAAAAAAAAAAAAAAAATTTTGAAGTAATAGCGCCAGCCCTGCCCTGCTCGCCCTGCTCTACACAGGACCAATCAAGTTCACGCCACCACCACGTAAAAAAAAAAAAAAAAAAAAAATTTTGAAGTAATAGCGCCAGCCCTGCCCTGCTCGCCCTGCTCTGCACAGGACCAATCAAGTTCACGCCACCACCACGTAAAAAAAAAAAAAAAAAAAAAAATTATTCAAGTAATAGCGCCAGCCCTGCCCTGCTCTGCACAGTACCAATCAAGTTCACGCCACCACCACGTAAAAAAAAAAAAAAAAAAAAAAAAATTTGAAGTAATAGCGCCAGCCCTGCCCTGCTCTGCACAGGACCAATCAAGTTCACGCCACCACCACGTAAAAAAAAAAAAAAAAAAAAAAATTTTGAAGTAATAGCGCCAGCCCTGCCCTGCTCGCCCTGCTCTGCACAGGACCAATCAAGTTCACGCCACCACCACGTAAAAAAAAAAAAAAAAAAAAAAAATTATTCAAGTAATAGCGCCAGCCCTGCCCTGCTCTGCACAGTACCAATCAAGTTCACGCCACCACCACGTAAAAAAAAAAATAAATAAATACATTTTTGAATAGCGCCAGCCCTGCCCTGCTCTGCACAGGACCAATCAAGTTCACGCCACCGCCACGTAAAAAAAAAAAAAAAAAAAAATTTTTGAAGTAATAGCGCCAGCCCTGCCCTGCTCGCCCTGCTCTGCACAGGACCAATCAAGTTCACGCCACCACCACGTAAAAAAAAAAAAAAAAAAAAAAATTTTGAAGTAATAGCGCCAGCCCTGCCCTGCTCGCCCTGCTCTGCACAGGACCAATCAAGTTCACGCCACCACCACGTAAAAAAAAAAAAAAAAAAAAAAAATTTTGAAGTAATAGCGCCAGCCCTGCCCTGCTCGCCCTGCTCTGCACAGGACCAATCAAGTTCACGCCACCACCACGTAAAAAAAAAAAAAACAATTTTTGAAGTAATAGCGCCAGCCCTGCCCTGCTCGCCCTGCTCTGCACAGGACCAATCAAGTTCACGCCACCACCACGTAAAAAAAAAAAAAAAAAAAAAAAAATTTGAAGTAATAGCGCCAGCCCTGCCCTGCTCGCCCTGCTCTACACAGGACCAATCAAGTTCACGCCACCACCACGTAAAAAAAAAAAAAAAAAAAAAAATTTTGAAGTAATAGCGCCAGCCCTGCCCTGCTCGCCCTGCTCTGCACAGGACCAATCAAGTTCACGCCACCACCACGTAAAAAAAAAAAAAAAAAAAAAAAATTTTGAAGTAATAGCGCCAGCCCTGCCCTGCTCGCCCTGCTCTGCACAGGACCAATCAAGTTCACGCCACCACCACGTAAAAAAAAAAAAAAATATATATTTTTGAATACCGCCAGCCCTGCCCTGCTCGCCCTGCTCTGCACAGGACCAATCAAGTTCACGCCACCACCACGTAAAAAAAAAAAAAAAAAAAAAAATTATTCAAGTAATAGCGCCAGCCCTGCCCTGCTCTGCACAGGACCAATCAAGTTCACGCCACCGCCACGTAAAAAAAAAAAAAAAAAAAAAAATTTTTGAAGTAATAGCGCCAGCCCTGCCCTGCTCGCCCTGCTCTGCACAGGACCAATCAAGTTCACGCCACCACCACGTAAAAAAAAAAAAAAAAAAAAAAATTTTGAAGTAATAGCGCCAGCCCTGCCCTGCTCGCTCTGCTCTGCACAGGACCAATCAAGTTCACGCCACCACCACGTAAAAAAAAAAAAAAAAAAATTATTCAAGTAATAGCGCCAGCCCTGCCCTGCTCTGCACAGGACCAATCAAGTTCACGCCACCACCACGTAAAAAAAAAAATATATATTATTCAAGTAATAGCACCAGCCCGCCCTGCTCTGCACAGGACCAATCAAGTTCACGCCACCACCACGTAAAAAAAAAAAAAACAAAAAAAATTTTGAAGTAATAGCGCCAGCCCTGCCCTGCTCGCCCTGCTCTGCACAGGACCAATCAAGTTCACGCCACCACCACGTAAAAAAAAAAAAAAAAAAAAAATTATTCAAGTAATAGCGCCAGCCCTGCCCTGCTCTGCACAGGACCAATCAAGTTCACGCCACCACCACGTAAAAAAAAAAAAAAAAAAAAAAATTTTTGAAGTAATAGCGCCAGCCCTGCCCTGCTCGCCCTGCTCTGCACAGGACCAATCAAGTTCACGTCACCACCACGTAAAAAAAAAAAAAAAAAAAAAATTTTGAAGTAATAGCGCCAGCCCTGCCCTGCTCGCCCTGCTCTGCACAGGACCAATCAAGTTCACGCCACCACCACGTAAAAAAAAAAAAAAAAAAAAAAAATTTTGAAGTAATAGCGCCAGCCCTGCCCTGCTCGCCCTGCTCTGCACAGGACCAATCAAGTTCACGCCACCACCACGTAAAAAAAAAAAAAAAAAAAAAAAATTTTGAAGTAATAGCGCCAGCCCTGCCCTGCTCGCCCTGCTCTGCACAGGACCAATCAAGTTCACGCCACCACCACGTAAAAAAAAAAAAAAAAAAAAAAAATTTTGAAGTAATAGCGCCAGCCCTGCCCTGCTCGCCCTGCTCTGCACAGGACCAATCAAGTTCACGCCACCACCACGTAAAAAAAAAAAAAAAAAAACAATTTTTGAAGTAATAGCGCCAGCCCTGCCCTGCTCGCCCTGCTCTGCACAGGACCAATCAAGTTCACGCCACCACCACGTAAAAAAAAAAAAAAAAAAAAAAAATTTGAAGTAATAGCGCCAGCCCTGCCCTGCTCGCCCTGCTCTACACAGGACCAATCAAGTTCACGCCACCACCACGTAAAAAAAAAAAAAAAAAAAAAAATTTTGAAGTAATAGCGCCAGCCCTGCCCTGCTCGCCCTGCTCTGCACAGGACCAATCAAGTTCACGCCACCACCACGTAAAAAAAAAAAAAAAAAAAAAAATTTTTGAAGTAATAGCGCCAGCCCTGCCCTGCTCGCCCTGCTCTGCACAGGACCAATCAAGTTCACGCCACCACCACGTAAAAAAAAAAAAATATATATATTTTTGAATACCGCCAGCCCTGCCCTGCTCGCCCTGCTCTGCACAGGACCAATCAAGTTCACGCCACCACCACGTAAAAAAAAAAAAAAAAAAAAAAATTATTCAAGTAATAGCGCCAGCCCTGCCCTGCTCTGCACAGGACCAATCAAGTTCACGCCACCGCCACGTAAAAAAAAAAAAAAAAAAAAAAAATTTTTTAAGTAATAGCGCCAGCCCTGCCCTGCTCGCCCTGCTCTGCACAGGACCAATCAAGTTCACGCCACCACCACGTAAAAAAAAAAAAAAAAAAAAAAATTTTGAAGTAATAGCGCCAGCCCTGCCCTGCTCGCTCTGCTCTGCACAGGACCAATCAAGTTCACGCCACCACCACGTAAAAAAAAAAAAAAAAAAATTATTCAAGTAATAGCGCCAGCCCTGCCCTGCTCTGCACAGGACCAATCAAGTTCACGCCACCACCACGTAAAAAAAAAAATATATATTATTCAAGTAATAGCACCAGCCCGCCCTGCTCTGCACAGGACCAATCAAGTTCACGCCACCACCACGTAAAAAAAAAAAAACAAAAAAAATTTTGAAGTAATAGCGCCAGCCCTGCCCTGCTCGCCCTGCTCTGCACAGGACCAATCAAGTTCACGCCACCACCACGTAAAAAAAAAAAAAAAAAAAAAATTATTCAAGTAATAGCGCCAGCCCTGCCCTGCTCTGCACAGGACCAATCAAGTTCACGCCACCACCACGTAAAAAAAAAAAAAAAAAAAAATTTTTTGAAGTAATAGCGCCAGCCCTGCCCTGCTCTGCACAGGACCAATCAAGTTCACGCCACCACCACGTAAAAAAAAAAAAAAAAAAAAAAATTTTTGAAGTAATAGCGCCAGCCCTGCCCTGCTCGCCCTGCTCTGCACAGGACCAATCAAGTTCACGCCACCACCACGTAAAAAAAAAAAAAAAAAAAAAAATTTTTGAAGTAATAGCGCCAGCCCTGCCCTGCTCGCCCTGCCCTGCACAGGACCAATCAAGTTCACGCCACCACCACGTAAAAAAAAAAAAAAAAAAAAAATTATTCAAGTAATAGCGCCAGCCCTGCCCTGCTCTGCACAGTACCAATCAAGTTCACGCCACCACCACGTAAAAAATAAAAAAAATAAAAAAAAATTTTGAAGTAATAGCGCCAGCCCTGGCCTGCTCGCCCTGCTCTGCACAGGACCAATCAAGTTCACGCCACCACCACGTAAAAAAAAAAAAAAAAAAAAAAAAATTTTTGAAGTAATAGTGCCAGCCCTGCCCTGCTCGCCCTGCTCTGCACAGGACCAATCAAGTTCACGCCACCACCACGTAAAAAAAAAAAAAAAAAAAAAATTTTGAAGTAATAGCGCCAGCCCTGCCCTGCTCGCCCTGCTCTGCACAGGACCAATCAAGTTCACGCCACCACCACGTAAAAAAAAAAAAAAAAAAAAAAAAATTTTGAAGTAATAGCGCCAGCCCTGCCCTGCTCTGCACAGGACCAATCAAGTTCACGCCACCACCACGTAAAAAAAAAAAAAAAAAAAAAAAATTTGAAGTAATAGCGCCAGCCCTGCCCTGCTCTGCACAGGACCAATCAAGTTCACGCCACCACCACGTAAAAAAAAAAAAAAAAAAACATTTTGAAGTAATAGCGCCAGCCCTGCCCTGCTCGCCCTGCTCTGCACAGGACCAATCAAGTTCACGCCACCACCACGTAAAAAAAAAAAAAAAAAAAAAATTATTCAAGTAATAGCGCCAGCCCTGCCCTGCTCTGCACAGTACCAATCAAGTTCACGCCACCACCACGTAAAAAAAAAAATATTTTTGAAGTAATAGCGCCAGCCCTGCCCTGCTCGCCCTGCTCTGCACAGGACCAATCAAGTTCACGCCACCACCACGTAAAAAAAAAAAAAAAAAAAAAATTTTTTGAAGTAATAGCGCCAGCCCTGCCCTGCTCGCCCTGCTCTGCACAGGACCAATCAAGTTCACGCCACCACCACGTAAAAAAAAAAAAAAAAAAAAAATGTTTGAAGTAATAGCGCCAGCCCTGCCCTGCTCGCCCTGCTCTGCACAGGACCAATCAAGTTCACGCCACCACCACGTAAAAAAAAAAAAAAAAATTATTCAAGTAATAGCGCCAGCCCTGCCCTGCTCTGCACAGTACCAATCAAGTTCACGCCACCACCACGTAAAAAAAAAAAAAAAAAAAATTTTGAAGTAATAGCGCCAGCCCTGCCCTGCTCGCCCTGCTCTGCACAGGACCAATCAAGTTCACGCCACCACCACGTAAAAAAAAAAAAAAAAAAAAATAATTATTCAAGTAATAGCGCCAGCCCTGCCCTGCTCTGCACAGTACCAATCAAGTTCACGCCACCACCACGTAAAAAAAAAAAAAAAAAAAAATTTTTTGAAGTAATAGCGCCAGCCCTGCCCTGCTCGCCCTGCTCTGCACAGGACCAATCAAGTTCACGCCACCACCACGTAAAAAAAAAAAAAAAAAAAAAAAATTTGAAATAATAGCGCCAGCCCTGCCCTGCTCGCCCTGCTCTGCACAGGACCAATCAAGTTCACGCCACCACCACGTAAAAAAAAAAAAAAAAAATTATTCAACTAATAGCGAAAGCCCTGCCCTGCTCTGCACAGGACCAATCAAGTTCTCGCCACCACCACGTAAAAAAAAAAAAAAAAAAAAAAAATTTTGAAGTAATAGCGCCAGCCCTGCCCTGCTCTGCACAGGACCAATCAAGTTCACGCCACCACCACGTAAAAAAAAAAAAAAAAAAAAAAAATTTGAAATAATAGCGCCAGCCCTGCCCTGCTCGCCCTGCTCTGCACAGGACCAATCAAGTTCACGCCACCACCACGTAAAAAAAAAAAAAAAAATTATTCAACTAATAGCGAAAGCCCTGCCCTGCTCTGCACAGGACCAATCAAGTTCTCGCCACCACCACGTAAAAAAAAAAAAAAAAAAAAAAAATTTTGAAGTAATAGCGCCAGCCCTGCCCTGCTCTGCACAGGACCAATCAAGTTCACGCCACCACCACGTAAAAAAAAAAAAAAAAAAACATTTTGAAGTAATAGCGCCAGCCCTGCCCTGCTCGCCCTGCTCTGCACAGGACCAATCAAGTTCACGCCACCACCACGTAAAAAAAAAAAAAAAAAAAAAATTATTCAAGTAATAGCGCCAGCCCTGCCCTGCTCTGCACAGTACCAATCAAGTTCACGCCACCACCACGTAAAAAAAAAAATATTTTTGAAGTAATAGCGCCAGCCCTGCCCTGCTCGCCCTGCTCTGCACAGGACCAATCAAGTTCACGCCACCACCACGTAAAAAAAAAAAAAAAAAAAAAATTTTTTGAAGTAATAGCGCCAGCCCTGCCCTGCTCGCCCTGCTCTGCACAGGACCAATCAAGTTCACGCCACCACCACGTAAAAAAAAAAAAAAAAAAAAAAAATTATTCAAGTAATAGCGCCAGCCCTGCCCTGCTCTGCACAGGACCAATCAAGTTCACGCCACCACCACGTAAAAAAAAAAAAAAAAAAAAAATGTTTGAAGTAATAGCGCCAGCCCTGCCCTGCTCGCCCTGCTCTGCACAGGACCAATCAAGTTCACGCCACCACCACGTAAAAAAAAAAAAAAAAATTATTCAAGTAATAGCGCCAGCCCTGCCCTGCTCTGCACAGTACCAATCAAGTTCACGCCACCACCACGTAAAAAAAAAAAAAAAAAAAATTTTGAAGTAATAGCGCCAGCCCTGCCCTGCTCGCCCTGCTCTGCACAGGACCAATCAAGTTCACGCCACCACCACGTAAAAAAAAAAAAAAAAAAAAATAATTATTCAAGTAATAGCGCCAGCCCTGCCCTGCTCTGCACAGTACCAATCAAGTTCACGCCACCACCACGTAAAAAAAAAAAAAAAAAAAAATTTTTTGAAGTAATAGCGCCAGCCCTGCCCTGCTCGCCCTGCTCTGCACAGGACCAATCAAGTTCACGCCACCACCACGTAAAAAAAAAAAAAAAAAAAAAAATTTTGAAGTAATAGCGCCAGCCCTGCCCTGCTCGCCCTGCTCTGCACAGGACCAATCAATTTCACGCCACCACCACGTAAAAAAAAAAAAAAAAAAAAAAATTATTCAAGTAATAGCGCCAGCCCTGCCCTGCTCTGCACAGTACCAATCAAGTTCACGCCACCACCACGTAAAAAAAAAAAAAAAAAAAAAAATTTTGAAGTAATAGCGCCAGCCCTGCCCTGCTCGCCCTGCTCTGCACAGGACCAATCAAGTTCACGCCACCACCACGTAAAAAAAAAAAAAAAAAAAAAAAATTATTCAAGTAATAGCGCCAGCCCTGCCCTGCTCGCCCTGCTCTGCACAGTACCAATCAAGTTCACGCCACCACCACGTAAAAAAAAAAAAAAAAAAAAAAAATTTTGAAGTAATAGCGCCAGCCCTGCCCTGCTCGCCCTGCTCTGCACAGGACCAATCAAGTTCACGCCACCACCACGTAAAAAAAAAAAAAAAAAAAAAAAATTTGAAATAATAGCGCCAGCCCTGCCCTGCTCGCCCTGCTCTGCACAGGACCAATCAAGTTCACGCCACCACCACGTAAAAAAAAAAAAAAAAATTATTCAAGTAATAGCGCCATCCCTGCCCTGCTCTGCACAGGACCAATCAAGTTCACGCCACCACCACGTAAAAAAAAAAAAAAAAATTATTCAACTAATAGCGAAAGCCCTGCCCTGCTCTGCACAGGACCAATCAAGTTCTCGCCACCACCACGTAAAAAAAAAAAAAAAAAAAGAATTATTCAAGTAATAGCGCCAGCCCTGCCCTGCTCTGCACAGGACCAATCAAGTTCACGCCACCACCATGTAAAAAAAAAAAAAAAAAAAAAATTATTCAAGTAATAGCGCCAGCCCTGCCCTGCTCGCCCTGCTCTGCACAGGACCAATCAAGTTCACGCCACCACCACGTAAAAAAAAAAAAAAAAAAAAAAAATTATTCAAGTAATAGCGCCAGCCCTGCCCTGCTCTGCACAGGACCAATCAAGTTCACGCCACCACCACGTAAAAAAAAAAAAAAAAATAAAAATTTTGAAGTAATAGCGCCAGCCCTGCCCTGCTCGCCCTGCTCTGCACAGGACCAATCAAGTTCACGCCACCACCAGGTAAAAAAAAAATAAATAAAAAATTTTTTTGAAGTAATAGCGCCAGCCCTGCCCTGCTCGCCCTGCTCTGCACAGGACCAATCAAGTTCACGCCACCACCACGTAAAAAAAAAAAAAAAAAAAAAAAATTATTCAAGTAATAGCGCCAGCCCTGCCCTGCTCTGCACAGTACCAATCAAGTTCACGCCACCACCACGTAAAAAAAAAAAAAAAAAAAAAATTTTGAAGTAATAGCGCCAGCCCTGCCCTGCTCGCCCTGCTCTGCACAGGACCAATCAAGTTCACGCCACCACCACGTAAAAAAAAAAAAAAAAAAAAAAATTTTGAAATAATAGCGCCAGCCCTGCCCTGCTCGCCCTGCTCTGCACAGGACCAATCAAGTTCACGCCACCACCACGTAAAAAAAAAAAAAAAAAAAAAAAATTATTCAAGTAATAGCGCCAGCCCTGCCCTGCTCTGCACAGTACCAATCAAGTTCACGCCACCACCACGTAAAAAAAAAATAAATAAAAAAATTTTTTGAAGTAATAGCGCCAGCCCTGCCCTGCTCGCCCTGCTCTGCACAGGACCAATCAAGTTCACGCCACCACCACGTAAAAAAAAAAAAAAAAAAAAAAATTATTCAAGTAATAGCGCCAGCCCTGCCCTGCTCTGCACAGTACCAATCAAGTTCACGCCACCACCACGTACAAAAAAAAAAAAAAAAAAAAATTTTTGAAGTAATAGCGCCAGCCCTGCCCTGCTCGCCCTGCTCTGCACAGGACCAATCAAGTTCACGCCACCACCACGTAAAAAAAAAAAAAAAAAAAAAAATTTTTGAAGTAATAGCGCCAGCCCTGCCCTGCTCGCACTGCTCTGCACAGGACCAATCAAGTTCACGCCACCACCACGTAAAAAAAAAAAAAAAAAAAAAAATTTTGAAGTAATAGCGCCAGCCCTGCCCTGCTCTGCACAGGACCAATCAAGTTCACGCCACCACCACGTAAAAAAAAAAAAAAAAAAAAAAAATTTTAAAGTAATAGCGCCAGCCCTGCCCTGCTCGCCCTGCTCTGCACAGGACCAATCAAGTTCACGCCACCACCACGTAAAAAAAAAAAAAAAAAAAAATTTTTTGAAGTAATAGCGCCAGCCCTGCCCTGCTCGCCCTGCTCTGCACAGGACCAATCAAGTTCACGCCACCACCACGTAAAAAAAAAAAATTATTCAAGTAATAGCGCCAGCCCTGCCCTGCTCTGCACAGTACCAATCAAGTTCACGCCACCACCACGTAAAAAAAAAAAAAAAAAAAAAAATTTTTGAAGTAATAGCGCCAGCCCTGCCCTGCTCTGCACAGGACCAATCAAGTTCACGCCACCACCACGTAAAAAAAAAAAAAAAAAAAAAAATTTGAAGTAATAGCGCCAGCCCTGCCCTGCTCGCCCTGCTCTGCACAGGACCAATCAAGTTCACGCCACCACCACGTAAAAAAAAAAAAAAAAAAAAAAATTATTCAAGTAATAGCGCCAGCCCTGCCCTGCTCGCCCTGCTCTGCACAGGACCAATCAAGTTCACGCCACCACCACGTAAAAAAAAAAAAATTAAAAAAATTTTTGAAGTAATAGCGCCAGCCCTGCCCTGCTCGCCCTGCTCTGCACAGGACCAATCAAGTTCACGCCACCACCACGTAAAAAAAAAAAAAAAAAAAAAAATTATTCAAGTAATAGCGCCAGCCCTGCCCTGCTCGCCCTGCTCTGCACAGGACCAATCAATTTCACGCCACCACCACGTAAAAAAAAAAAAAAAAAAAAAAATTATTCAAGTAATAGCGCCAGCCCTGCTTGCCCTGCTCTGCACAGGACCAATCAAGTTCACGCCACCACCACGTACAAAAAAAAAAAAAAAAAAAAAATTTTGAAGTAATAGCGCCAGCCCTGCCCTGCTCGCCCTGCTCTGCACAGGACCAATCAAGTTCACGCCACCACCACGTAAAAAAAAAAAAAAAAAAAAATTTTTGAAGTAATAGCGCCAGCCCTGCCCTGCTCGCACTGCTCTGCACAGGACCAATCAAGTTCACGCCACCACCACGTAAAAAAAAAAAAAAAAAAAAAATTTTGAAGTAATAGCGCCAGCCCTGCCCTGCTCGCCCTGCTCTGCACAGGACCAATCAAGTTCACGCCACCACCACGTAAAAAAAAAAAAAAAAAAAAAAATTTTGAAGTAATAGCGCCAGCCCTGCCCTGCTCGCCCTGCTCTGCACAGGACCAATCAAGTTCACGCCACCACCACGTAAAAAAAAAAAAAAAAAAAAAAATTTTGAAGTAATAGCGCCAGCCCTGCCCTGCTCGCCCTGCTCTGCACAGGACCAATGAAGTTCACGCCACCACCACGTAAAAAAAAAAAAAAAAAAATATTCAAGTAATAGCGCCAGCCCTGCCCTGCTCTGCACAGTACCAATCAAGTTCACGCCACCACCACGTAAAAAAAAAAAAAAAAAAAAAATTTTTGAAGTAATAGCGCCAGCCCTGCCCTGCTCGCCCTGCTCTGCACAGGACCAATCAAGTTCACGCCACCACCACGTAAAAAAAAAAAAAAAAAAAAAATTTTGAAGTAATAGCGCCAGCCCTGCCCTGCTCGCCCTGCTCTGCACAGGACCAATCAAGTTCACGCCACCACCACGTAAAAAAAAAAAAAAAAAAAAAATTATTCAAGTAATAGCGCCAGCCCTGCCCTGCTCTGCACAGTACCAATCAAGTTCACGCCACCACCACGTAAAAAAAAAAAAAAAAAAAAAAAATTTTGAAGTAATAGCGCCAGCCCTGCCCTGCTCTGCACAGGACCAATCAAGTTCACGCCACCACCACGTAATAAAAAAAAAAAAAAAAAAATTTTTGAAGTAATAGCGCCAGCCCTGCCCTGCTCGCCCTGCTCTGCACAGGACCAATCAAGTTCACGCCACCACCACGTAAAAAAAAAAAAAAAAAAAAAAATTTTTGAAGTAATAGCGCCAGCCCTGCCCTGCTCGCCCTGCTCTGCACAGGACCAATCAAGTTCACGCCACCACCACGTAAAAAAAAAAAAAAAAAAAAAATTTTTTGAAGTAATAGCGCCAGCCCTGCCCTGCTCGCCCTGCTCTGCACAGGACCAATCAAGTTCACGCCACCACCACGTAAAAAAAAAAAATTATTCAAGTAATAGCGCCAGCCCTGCCCTGCTCTGCACAGTACCAATCAAGTTCACGCCACCACCACGTAAAAAAAAAAAAAAAAAAAAAAATTTTTGAAGTAATAGCGCCAGCCCTGCCCTGCTCTGCACAGGACCAATCAAGTTCACGCCACCACCACGTAAAAAAAAAAAAAAAAAAAAAAATTATTCAAGTAATAGCGCCAGCCCTGCCCTGCTCGCCCTGCTCTGCACAGGACCAATCAAGTTCACGCCACCACCACGTAAAAAAAAAAAAAAAAAAAAAAATTTTTGAAGTAATAGCGCCAGCCCTGCCCTGCTCGCCCTGCTCTGCACAGCACCAATCAAGTTCACGCCACCACCACGTAAAAAAAAAAAAAAAAAAAAAAATTATTCAAGTAATAGCGCCAGCCCTGCCCTGCTCGCCCTGCTCTGCACAGGACCAATCAAGTTCACGCCACCACCACGTAAAAAAAAAAAAAAAAAAAAAATTTTTTGAAGTAATAGCGCCAGCCCTGCCCTGCTCGCCCTGCTCTGCACAGGACCAATCAAGTTCACGCCACCACCACGTAAAAAAAAAAAATTATTCAAGTAATAGCGCCAGCCCTGCCCTGCTCTGCACAGTACCAATCAAGTTCACGCCACCACCACGTAAAAAAAAAAAAAAAAAAAAAAATTTTTGAAGTAATAGCGCCAGCCCTGCCCTGCTCGCCCTGCTCTGCACAGGACCAATCAAGTTCACGCCACCACCACGTAAAAAAAAAAAAAAAAAAAAATTTTTTTGAAGTAATAGCGCCAGCCCTGCCCTGCTCGCCCTGCTCTGCACAGGACCAATCAAGTTCACGCCACCACCACGTAAAAAAAAAAAATTATTCAAGTAATAGCGCCAGCCCTGCCCTGCTCTGCACAGTACCAATCAAGTTCACGCCACCACCACGTAAAAAAAAAAAAAAAAAAAAAAATTTTTGAAGTAATAGCGCCAGCCCTGCCCTGCTCTGCACAGGACCAATCAAGTTCACGCCACCACCACGTAAAAAAAAAAAAAAAAAAAAAAATTATTCAAGTAATAGCGCCAGCCCTGCCCTGCTCGCCCTGCTCTGCACAGGACCAATCAAGTTCACGCCACCACCACGTAAAAAAAAAAAAAAAAAAAAAAATTTTTGAAGTAATAGCGCCAGCCCTGCCCTGCTCGCCCTGCTCTGCACAGCACCAATCAAGTTCACGCCACCACCACGTAAAAAAAAAAAAAAAAAAAAAAATTATTCAAGTAATAGCGCCAGCCCTGCCCTGCTCTGCACAGTACCAATCAAGTTCACGCCACCACCACGTAAAAAAAAAAAAAAAAAAAAAAATTTTGAAGTAATAGCGCCAGCCCTGCCCTGCTCGCCCTGCTCTGCACAGGACCAATCAAGTTCACGCCACCACCACGTAAAAAAAAAAAAAAAAAAAAAAATTTTTGAAGTAATAGCGCCAGCCCTGCCCTGCTCGCCCTGCTCTGCACAGGACCAATCAAGTTCACGCCACCACCACGTAAAAAAAAAAAAAAAAAAAAAAATTTTTAAGTAATAGCGCCAGCCCTGCCCTGCTCGCCCTGCTCTGCACAGGACCAATCAAGTTCACGCCACCACCACGTAAAAAAAAAAAAAAAAAAAAAAATTATTCAAGTAATAGCGCCAGCCCTGCCCTGCTCGCCCTGCTCTGCACAGGACCAATCAAGTTCACGCCACCACCACGTAAAAAAAAAAAAAAAAAAAAAATTTTTGAAGTAATAGCGCCAGCCCTGCCCTGCTCGCCCTGCTCTGCACAGGACCAATCAAGTTCACGCCACCACCACGTAAAAAAAAAAAAAAAAAAAAAAATTATTCAAGTAATAGCACCAGCCCTGCCCTGCTCTGCACAGTACCAATCAAGTTCACGCCACCACCACGTAAAAAAAAAAAAAAAAAAAAAAATTTTGAAGTAATAGCGCCAGCCCTGCCCTGCTCGCCCTGCTCTGCACAGGACCAATCAAGTTCACGCCACCACCACGTAAAAAAAAAAAAAAAAAAAAAAAAATTTGAAGTAATAGCGCCAGCCTTGCCCTGCTCGCCCTGCTCTGCACAGGACCAATCAAGTTCACGCCACCACCACGTAAAAAAAAAAATAAATAAATAAATTATTCAAGTAATAGCGCCAGCCCTGCCCTGCTCGCCCTGCTCTGCACAGGACCAATCAAGTTCACGCCACTACCACGTAAAAAAAAAAAAAAAAAATTATTGAATAGCGCCAGCCCTGCCCTGCTCGCCCTGCTCTGCACAGGACTAATCAAGTTCACGCCACCACCACGTAAAAAAAAAAAAAAAAAAAAATTATTCAAGTAATAGCGCCAGCCCTGCCCTGCTCTGCACAGTACCAATCAAGTTCACGCCACCACCACGTAAAAAAAAAAAAAAAAAAAAAATTATTCAAGTAATAGCGCCAGCCCTGCCCTGCTCGCCCTGCTCTGCACAGGACCAATCAAGTTCACGCCACCACCACGTAAAAAAAAAAAAAAAAAAAAAATTTTGAAGTAATAGCGCCAGCCCTGCCCTGCTCGCCCTGCTCTGCACAGGACCAATCAAGTTCACGCCACCACCACGTAAAAAAAAAAATAAAATAAAAAATTATTCAAGTAATAGCGCCAGCCCTGCCCTGCTCTGCACAGTACCAATCAAGTTCACGCCACCACCACGTAAAAAAAAAAAAAAAAAAAAAAATTTTTGAAGTAATAGCGCCAGCCCTGCCCTGCTCGCCCTGCTCTGCACAGGACCAATCAAGTTCACGCCACCAGCACATAAAAAAAAAAAAAAAAAAAAAATTTGAAGTAATAGCGCCAGCCCTGTCCTGCTCGCCCTGCTCTGCACAGGACCAATCAAGTTCACGCCACCACCACGTAAAAAAAAAAAAAAAAAAAATTATTGAAGTAATAGCGCCAGCCCTGCCCTGCTCGATCTGCTCTGCACAGGACCAATCAAGTTCAC
Source organism: Acipenser ruthenus (assembly GCF_902713425.1). Classification (NCBI taxonomy): domain Eukaryota; kingdom Metazoa; phylum Chordata; class Actinopteri; order Acipenseriformes; family Acipenseridae; genus Acipenser; species Acipenser ruthenus. Next base: position 17,152 of record NW_026708453.1, on the reverse strand, counting down.
GCCACCACCACGTAAAAAAAAAAAAAAAAAAAATTATTGAAGTAATAGCGCCAGCCCTGCCCTGCTCGCCCTGCTCTGCACAGGACCAATCAAGTTCACGCCACCACCACGTAAAAAAAAAAAAAAAAAAAAATTTTGAAGTAATAGTGCCAGCCCTGCCCTGCTCGCCCTGCTCTGCACAGGACCAATCAAGTTCACGCCACCACCACGTAAAAAAAAAAAAAAAAAAAATTATTGAAGTAATAGCGCCAGCCCTGCCCTGCTCGCCCTGCTCTGCACAGGACCAATCAAGTTCACGCCACCACCACGTAAAAAAAAAAAAAAAAAAAAAAAAATTTTGAAGTAATAGCGCCAGCCCTGCCCTGCTCGCCCTGCTCTGCACAGGACCAATCAAGTTCACGCCACCACCACGTAAAAAAAAAAAAAAAAAAAAAATTTTTGAAGTAATAGCGCCAGCCCTGCCCTGCTCGCCCTGCTCTGCACAGGACCAATCAAGTTCACGCCACCACCACGTAAAAAAAAAAAAAAAAAAAATTATTCAAGTAATAGCGCCAGCCCTGCCCTGCTCTGCACAGTACCAATCAAGTTCACGCCACCACCACGTAAAAAAAAAAAAAAAAAAAAATTTTGAAGTAATAGCGCCAGCCCTGCCCTGCTCGCCCTGCTCTGCACAGGACCAATCAAGTTCACGCCACCACCACGTAAAAAAAAAAAAAAAAAAAATTATTCAAGTAATAGCGCCAGCCCTGCCCTGCTCTGCACAGTACCAATCAAGTTCACGCCACCACCACGTAAAAAAAAAAAAAAAAAAAAATTTTTTGAATAGCGCCAGCCCTGCCCTGCTCGCCCTGCTCTGCACAGGACCAATCAAGTTCACGCCACCACCACGTAAAAAAAAAAAAAAAAAAAATAATTATTCAAGTAATAGCGCCAGCCCTGCCCTGCTCTGCACAGTACCAACCAAGTTCACGCCACCACCACGTAAAAAAAAAAAAAAAAAAAAAAATTTTTGAAGTAATAGCGCCAGCCCTGCCCTGCTCGCCCTGCTCTGCACAGGACCAATCCAGTTCACGCCACCACCACATAAAAAAAAAAAAAAAAAAAAAAAATTTTGAAGTAATAGCGCCAGCCCTGCCCTGCTCGCCCTGCTCTGCACAGGACCAATCAAGTTCACGCCACCACCACGTAAAAAAAAAAAAAAAAAAAAAATTTTTTTTGAAGTAATAGCGCCAGCCCTGCCCTGCTCGCCCTGCTCTGCACAGGACCAATCAAGTTCACGCCACCACCACGTAAAAAAAAAAAAAAAAAAAAAAATTATTCAAGTAATAGCGCCAGCCCTGCCCTGCTCGCCCTGCTCTGCACAGGACCAATCAAGTTCACGCCACCACCACGTAAAAAAAAAAAAAAAAATAAAGAATTTTGAAGTAATAGCGCCAGCCCTGCCCTGCTCGCCCTGCTCTGCACAGGACCAATCAAGTTCACGCCACCACCACGTAAAAAAAAAAAAAAAAAAAAAAATTTTTGAAGTAATAGCGCCAGCCCTGCCCTGCTCGCCCTGCTCTGCACAGGACCAATCAAGTTCACGCCACCACCACGTAAAAAAAAAAAAAAAAAAAAAATTTTTGAAGTAATAGCGCCAGCCCTGCCCTGCTCGCCCTGCTCTGCACAGGACCAATCAAGTTCACGCCACCACCACATAAAAAAAAAAAAAAAAAAAAATTATTCAATTAATAGCGCCAGCCCTGCCCTGCTCTGCACAGGACCAATCAAGTTCACGCCACCACCACGTAAAAAAAAAAATAAATAACTAAATTTTTGAAGTAATAGCGCCAGCCCTGCCCTGCTCGCCCTGCACTGCACAGGACCAATCAAGTTCACGCCACCACCACGTAAAAAAAAAAAAAAATAAATAAATTTTTGAAGTAATAGCGCCAGCCCTGCCCTGCTCGCCCTGCTCTGCACAGGACCAATCAAGTTCACGCCACCACCACGTAAAAAAAAAAAAAAAAAAAAATTTTTGAATAGCGCCAGCCCTGCCCTGCTCGCCCTGCTCTGCACAGGACCAATCAAGTTCACGCCACCACCACGTCAAAAAAAAAAAAAAAAAAAAAAATTATTCAAGTAATAGCGCCAGCCCTGCCCTGCTCTGCACAGTACCAATCAAGTTCACGCCACCACCACGTTAAAAAAAAAAAAAAAAAAAAAAAATTTTTGAAGTAATAGCGCCAGCCCTGCCCTGCTCGCCCTGCTCTGCACAGGACCAATCAAGTTCACGCCACCACCACGTAAAAAAAAAAAAAAAAAAAAAAAATTTTGAAGTAATAGCGCCAGCCCTGCCCTGCTCGCCCTGCTCTGCACAGGACCAATCAAGTTCACGCCACCACCACGTAAAAAAAAAAAATAATAATAATTTTTGAAGTAATAGCGCCAGCCCTGCCCTGCTCGCCCTGCTCTGCACAGTACCAATCACGTTCACGCCACCACCACGTAAAAAAAAAAAAAAAAAAAAAAATTTTGAAGTAATAGCGCCAGCCCTGCCCTGCTCGCCCTGCTCTGCACAGGACCAATCAAGTTCACGCCACCACCACGTAAAAAAAAAAAATAATAATAATTTTTGAAGTAATAGCGCCAGCCCTGCCCTGCTCGCCCTGCTCTGCACAGGACCAATCAAGTTCACGCCACCACCACGTAAAAAAAAAAAAAAAAAAAAAAATTTTGAAGTAATAGCGCCAGCCCTGCCCTGCTCGCCCTGCTCTGCACAGGACCAATCAAGTTCACGCCACCACCACGTAAAAAAAAAAAAAAAAAAAAAAAATTTTGAAGTAATAGCGCCAGCCCTGCCCTGCTCGCCCTGCTCTGCACAGGACCAATCAAGTTCACGCCACCACCACGTAAAAAAAAAAAAAAAAAAAAAAAATTTTTTGAAGTAATAGCGCCAGCCCTGCCCTGCTCGCCCTGCTCTGCACAGGACCAATCCAGTTCACGCCACCACCACATAAAAAAAAAAAAAAAAAAAAAAAATTTTGAAGTAATAGCGCCAGCCCTGCCCTGCTCGCCCTGCTCTGCACAGGACCAATCCAGTTCACGCCACCACCACGTAAAAAAAAAAAAAAAAAAAAAAAAATTTTGAAGTAATAGCGCCAGCCCTGCCCTGCTCGCCCTGCTCTGCACAGGACCAATCAAGTTCACGCCACCACCACGTAAAAAAAAAAAAAAAAAAAAAAAAATTTTGAAGTAATAGCGCCAGCCCTGCCCTGCTCGCCCTGCTCTGCACAGGACCAATCAAGTTCACGCCACCACCACGTAAAAAAAAAAAAAAAAAAAAAATTATTCAAGTAATAGCGCCAGCCCTGCCCTGCTCTGCACAGTACCAATCAAGTTCACGCCACCACCACAAAAAAAAAAAAAAAAAAATTTTTGAAGTAATAGCGCCAGCCCTGCCCTGCTCGCCCTGCTCTGCACAGGACCAATCAAGTTCACGCCACCAATACGTAAAAAAAAAAAATATATATATATTTTTGAAGTAATAGCGCCAGCCCTGCCCTGCTCGCCCTGCTCTGCACAGGACCAATCAAGTTCACGCCACCACCACGTAAAAAAAAAAAAAAAAAAAAAATTTTTAAGTAATAGCGCCAGCCCTGCCCTGCTCGCCCTGCTCTGCACAGGACCAATCAAGTTCACGCCACCACCACGTAAAAAAAAAAAAAAAAAAAAAAAATTTTGAAGTAATAGCGCCAGCCCTGCCCTGCTCGCCCTGCTCTGCACAGGACCAATCAAGTTCACGCCACCAATACGTAAAAAAAAAAAAATATATATATATTTTTGAAGTAATAGCGCCAGCCCTGCCCTGCTCGCCCTGCTCTGCACAGGACCAATCAAGTTCACGCCACCACCACGTAAAAAAAAAAAAAAAAAAAAAATTTTGAAGTAATAGCGCCAGCCCTGCCCTGCTCGCCCTGCTCTGCACAGGACCAATCAAGTTCACGCCACCACCACGTAAAAAAAAAAAAAAAAAAAAAAAAATTTGAAGTAATAGCGCCAGCCCTGCCCTGCTCGCCCTGCTCTGCACAGGACCAATCAAGTTCACGCCACCACCACGTAAAAAAAAAAAAAAAAAAAAAAAATTTGAAGTAATAGCGCCAGCCCTGCCCTGCTCGCCCTGCTCTGCACAGGACCAATCAAGTTCACGCCACCACCACATGAAAAAAAAAAAAAAAAAAAAAATTATTCAAGTAATAGCGCCAGCCCTGCCCTGCTCTGCACAGGACCAATCAAGTTCACGCCACCACCACGTAAAAAAAAAAAAAAAAAAAAAATTATTCAAGTAATAGCGCCAGCCCTGCCCTGCTCTGCACAGTACCAATCAAGTTCACGCCACCACCACGTAAAAAAAAAAAAAAAAAAAAAAAATTTTGAAGTAATAGCGCCAGCCCTGCCCTGCTCGCCCTGCTCTGCACAGGACCAATCAAGTTCACGCCACCACCACGTAAAAAAAAAAAAAAAAAAAAAAAATTTTTTGAAGTAATAGCGCCAGCCCTGCCCTGCTCGCCCTGCTCTGCACAGGACCAATCCAGTTCACGCCACCACCACATAAAAAAAAAAAAAAAAAAAAAAAATTTTGAAGTAATAGCGCCAGCCCTGCCCTGCTCGCC
>NW_026708453.1:0-7500 GCF_902713425.1 Acipenser ruthenus | reverse complement strand
CAATCAAGTTCACGCCACCACCACATAAAAAAAAAAAAAAAAAAAAAAATATTCAAGTAATAACGCCAGCCCTGCCCTGCTCTGCCCTGCTCTGCACAGGACCAATCAAGTTCACGCCACCACCACGTAAAAAAAAAAAAAAAAAAAAATATTCAAGTAATAACTCCAGCCCTGCCCTGCTCTGCCCTGCTCTGCACAGGACCAATCAAGTTCACGCCACCACCACGTAAAAAAAAAAAAAATTATTCAAGTAATAGCACCAGCCCTGCCCTGCTCTGCCCTGCTCTGCACAGTACCAATCAAGTTCACGCCACCACCATGTAAAAAAAAATAAATAAATAAAAATTATTCAACTAATAGCGAAAGCCCTGCCCTGCACTGCACAGGACCAATCAAGTTCACGCCACCACCACGTAAAAAAAAAAAAAAAAAAAAATATTCAAGTAATAGCGCCAGCCCTGCCCTGCTCTGCCCTGCTCTGCACAGGACCAATCAAGTTCACGCCACCACCACGTAAAAAAAAAAAAATAAAAAAATATTCAAGTAATAGCGCCAGCCCTGCCCTGCTCTGCCCTGCTCTGCACAGGACCAATCAAGTTCACGCCACCACCACGTAAAAAAAAAAAAAAAATAAAAAATTATTCAAGTAATAGCGCCAGCCCTGCCCTGCTCTGCACAGGACCAATCAAGTTCACGCCACCACCACGTAAAAAAAAAAAAAAAAAAATATTATTCAATTAATAGCGAAAGCCCTGCCCTGCTCTGCACAGGACCAATCAAGTTCACGCCACCACCACGTAAAAAAAAAAAACAAAAAAAAATTATTCAAGTAATAGCGCCAGCCCTGCCCTGCTCTGCACAGGACCAATCAAGTTCACGCCACCACCACGTAAAAAAAAAAAAAAAAAAAAAAATTATTCAATTAATAGCGCCAGCCCTGCCCTGCTCGCCCTGCTCTGCACAGGACCAATCAAGTTCACGCCACCACCACATAAAAAAAAAAAAAAAAAAAAAAAATATTCAAGTAATAGCGCCAGCCCTGCCCTGCTCGCCCTGCTCTGCACAGGACCAATCAAGTTCACGCCACCACCACGTAAAAAAAAAAAAAAAAAATATTATTCAATTAATAGCGAAAGCCCTGCCCTGCTCTGCACAGGACCAATCAAGTTCACGCCACCACCACGTAAAAAAAAAAAAAAAAAAAAATTATTCAAGTAATAGCGCCAGCCCTGCCCTGCTCTGCACAGGACCAATCAAGTTCACGCCACCACCACGTAAAAAAATAAAAAAAAAAAAAAAATTATTCAAGTAATAGCGCCAGCCCTGCCCTGCTCTGCACAGGACCAATCAAGTTCACGCCACCACCACGTAAAAAAAAAAAAAAAAAAAAATATTCAAGTAATAGCGCCAGCCCTGCCCTGCTCGCCCTGCTCTGCACAGGACCAATCAAGTTCACGCCACCACCACGTAAAAAAAAAAAAAAAAAATATTATTCAATTAATAGCGAAAGCCCTGCCCTGCTCTGCACAGGACCAATCAAGTTCACGCCACCACCACGTAAAAAAAAAAAACAAAAAAAAATTATTCAAGTAATAGCGCCAGCCCTGCCCTGCTCTGCACAGGACCAATCAAGTTCACGCCACCACCACGTAAAAAAAAAAAAAAAAAAAAAATTATTCAAGTAATAGCGCCAGCCCTGCCCTGCTCTGCACAGGACCAATCAAGTTCACGCCACCACCACGTAAAAAAAAAAAAAAAAAATTATTCAATTAATAGCGCCAGCCCTGCCCTGCTCGCCCTGCTCTGCACAGGACCAATCAAGTTCACGCCACCACCACATAAAAAAAAAAAAAAAAAAAAAATTATTCAAGTAATAGCACCAGCCCTGCCCTGCTCTGCCCTGCTCTGCACAGTACCAATCAAGTTCACGCCACCACCACGTAAAAAAAAAAAAAAAAAAAATATTCAATTAATAGCGCCAGCCCTGCCCTGCTCTGCACAGGACCAATCAAGTTCACGCCACCACCACGTAAAAAAAAAAAAAAAAAAAAATTATTCAAGTAATAGCGCCTGCCCTGCTCTGCACAGGACCAATCAAGTTCACGCCACCACCACGTAAAAAAAAAAAAAAAAATTACTCAAGTAATAGCGCCAGCCCTGCACTGCTCGCCCTGCTCTGCACAGGACCAATCAGGTTCACGCCACCACCACGTAAAAAAAAAAAAAAAAAAATATTCAATTAATAGCGCCAGCCCTGCCCTGCTCTGCACAGGACCAATCAAGTTCACGCCACCACCACGTAAAAAAAAATAAATAAATTATTCAATTAATAGCGCCAGCCCTGCCCTGCTCTGCACAGGACCAATCAAGTTCACGCCACCACCACGTAAAAAAAATAAATAATAATTATTCAATTAATAGCGCCAGCCCTGCCCTGCTCTGCACAGGACCAATCAAGTTCATGCCACCACCACGTAAAAAAAAATAAATAAATAAATTATTCAATTAATAGCGCCAGCCCTGCCCTGCTCTGCACAGGACCAATCAAGTTCACAACACCACCACGTAAAAAAAAAAAAAAAAAAAAATTATTCAAGTAATAGCGCCAGCCCTGACCTACTCGCCCTGCTCTGCACAGGACCAATCAAGTTCACACCACCACCACGTAAAAAAAAAAAAAAAAAAAAAATATTCAAGTAATAGCGCCAGCCCTGCCCTGCTCTGCACAGGACCAATCACGTTCACGCCACCACCACGTAAAAAAAAAATAATAATAATTATTCAAGTAATAGCGCCAGCGCTGCCCATGCTCTGCCCTGCTCTGCCCTGCTCTGCACAGGACCAATCAAGTTCACGCCACCACCACGTAAAAAAAAAAAAAAAAAAAAAAATATTCAAGTAATAGCGCCAGCCCTGCCCTGCTCTGCCCTGCTCTGCACAGGACCAATCAAGTTCACGCCACCAAAACGTAAAAAAAATAAATAAATAAAATAAAATTATTCAAGTAATAGCGCCAGCCCTGCCCTGCTCTGCACAGGACCAATCAAGTTCACGCCACCACCACGTAAAAAAAAAAAAAATATTCAAGGAATAGCGCCAGCCCTGCCCTGCTCTGCACAGGACCAATCAATTTCACGCCACCACCACGTAAAAAAAAAAAAAATTTCAAGTAATAACGCCAGCCCTGTTCTGCTCGCCCTGCTCTGCACAGGACCAATCAAGTTCACGACACCACCACGTAAAAAAAAAAAAAAAAAAAATTCAAGTAATAGCGCCAGCCCTGCCCTGCTCTGCACAGGACCAATCAAGTTCACGCCACCACCACGTAAAAAAAAAAAAAAAATTATTCAAGTAATAGCGCCAGCCCTGCCCTGCTCTGCCCTGCTCTGCACAGGACCAATCAAGTTCACGCCACCACCACGTAAAAAAAAAAAAAAAATTATTCAAGTAATAGCGCCAGCCCTGTCCTGCTCTGCCCTGCTCTGCACAGGACCAATCAAGTTCACGCCACCACCACGTAAAAAAAAAAAAAAAAAAATTCAAGTAATAGCGCCAGCCCTGCCCTGCTCTGCCCTGCTCTGCACAGGACCAATCACGTTCAAGCCACCACCACGTAAAAAAAAAAAAAAAAAAATTATTCAAGTAATAGCGCCAGCCCTGCCCTGCTCTGCACAGGACCAATCACGTTCACGCCACCACCACGTAAAAAAAAAAAAAAATTATTCAAGTAATAGCGCCAGCCCTGCCCTGCTCTGCCCTGCTCTGCACAGGACCAATCAAGTTCACGCCACCACCACGTAAAAAAAATAAAAATAAAAAATTATTCAAGTAATAGCGCCAGCCCTGCCCTGCTCTGCCCTGCTCTGCACAGGACCAATCAAGTTCATGACACCACCACGTAAAAAAAAAAAAAAAAATTATTCAACTAATAGCGCCAGCCCTGCGCCGCTCTGCCCTGCTCTGCACAGGACCAATCAAGTTCACACCACCACCACGTAAAAAAAAAAAAAAAATTATTCAACTAATAGCGCCAGCCCTGCGCCGCTCTGCCCTGCTCTGCACAGGACCAATAAAGTTCACGACACCACCACGTAAAAAAAAAATTATTCAAGTAATAGCGCCAGCCCTGCCCTGCTCTGCACAGGACCAATCAAGTTCACGCCACCACCACGTAAAAAAAAAAAAAAAAAAAATTCAAGTAATAGCGCCAGCCCTGCCCTGCTCTGCACAGGACCAATCAAGTTCATGACACCACCACGTAAAAAAAAAAAAAAAAATTATTCAAGTAATAGCGCCAGCCCTGCCCTGCTCTGCCCTGCTCTGCACAGGACCAATCAAGTTCATGACACCACCACGTAAAAAAAAAAAAAAAAATTATTCAACTAATAGCGCCAGCCCTGCGCCGCTCTGCCCTGCTCTGCACAGGACCAATCAAGTTCACGACACCACCACGTAAAAAAAAAATTATTCAAGTAATAGCGCCAGCCCTGCCCTGCTCTGCACAGGACCAATCAAGTTCACGCCACCACCACGTAAAAAAAAAAAAATTCAAGTAATAGCGCCAGCCCTGCCCTGCTCTGCCCTGCTCTGTACAGGACCAATCAAGTTCACGCCACCACCACGTAAAAAAAAAAAATTATTCAAGTAATAGCGCCAGCCCTGCCCTGCTCTGCCCTGCTCTGCACAGGACCAATCAAGTTCCCGCCACCACCACGTAAAAAAAAAAAAAAAATTCAAGTAATAGCGCTGTAACACAGTTACATTGAATTGAAAGCTGTAAATGAGAAAAGCAGCAAAATAATAAATAAAGTGTAATGCCCCTTTAAGAGGAGCCTTTGGGCTCCAGTACCTTTCCGTTCCGCCTCCAGGTCTATCCACAGGTGGCCAAATTATTAGGAAAACCTGTTTTTTTCACTTTTTTCCTTTATTAAGGTCAGGTGGTCATCGGGGGAGGGGGTGTGTGTTTGTTCTGTGTTTGGTAAAAAGAGTTAGGTTTCTGGCTTCTCTGATTTTAACCAAACTTATCTACTAAATAAAAGGTTATAAGGTCCTTTTAGGAAAAGGAAAGTATTAAAAGTACTAAACACATTTTAAAGAATAGTTTGCTGACAATCCTCCTCCTTTTTCTGCTGGATTACAAATATTTTTTTTTTGTTTTTTGTTGGAGTTTCCTGATTTTGTTTTTGATTTGCAGCAACACCAAGGACTTTCTACAATTACAGCTTCATCAGACCTGGTGAGATCAAACCTATCTTTTTTTCTAGATTTTGGATTATTTTTGTTTTTTGTTTTTCCATTTGAGGAGCTACAGCAACTTGACTATTCTGTTTGGGACTGTGAGTATATTTGTGGGGTGTTTGGTTTGGGGTTATTTTTGGTCACTTGTAATTGTTGTATCTACATCTTTAATGTTTCTGTACAATACACTTGTTTGTTGGTTAGTTGAACTGGGTCCAGAATCTATTTATTTTTCTGACAGTATTCCATAAATTTTGGGAAATCGTTACAACAGGACCAATCAAGTTCACGCCACTGCCCTGCTCTGCACAGGACCAATCAAGTTCACGCCACCACCACGTAAACAAAAAAAAAAAAAATTATTCAAGTAATAGCGCCAGCCCTGCCCTGCTCGCCCTGCTCTGCACAGCACCAATCAAGTTCACGCCACCACCACGTAAACAAAAAAAAAAAAAAATTATTCAAGTAATAGCGCCAGCCCTGCCCTGCTCTGCACAGGACCAATCAAGTTCACGCCACCACTACGTAAAAAAAAAAAAAAAAAAATTATTCAAATAATAGCGCCAGCCCTGCCCTGCTCTGCACAGGACCAATCAAGTTCACGCCACCACCACGTAAAAAAAAAAAAAAAAAAATTATTCAATTAATAGCGCCAGCCCTGCCCTGCTCTGCACAGAACCAAACAAGTTCACGCCACCACCACGTAAAAAAAAAAAAAAAAAATTATTCACTTAATAGCGCCAGCCCTGCCCTGCTCTGCACAGGACCAATCAAGTTCACGCCACCAAAACGTAAAAAAAAAAAAAAAAAAAAATTATTCAAGTAATAGCGCCAGCCCTGCCCTGCTCTGCACAGGACCAATCAAGTTCACGCCACCACCACGTAAAAAAAAAAAAAAAAATTATTCAAGTAATAGCGCCAGCCCTGCCCTGCTCTGCACAGGACCAAACAAGTTCACGCCACCACCACGTAAAAAAAATAAATAAATAAATTATTCACTTAATAGTGCCAACCCTGCCCTGCTCTGCACAGGACCAATCAAGTTCACGCCACCAAAACGTAAAAAAAAAAAAAAAAAAATTCTTAAAGTAATAGCGCCAGCCCTGCCCTGCTCTGCACAGGACCAATCAAGTTCACGCCACCACCACGTAAAAAAAAAAAAAAAAAATTATTCAATTAATAGCGCCAGCCCTGCCCTGCTCTGCACAAGACCAATCAAGTTAACGCCACCACCACGTAAAAAAAAATAAAAAAATTATTCAAGTAATAGCGCCAGCCCTGCCCTGCTCTGCACAGGACCAATCAAGTTCACGCCACCACCACGTAAAAAAAAAAAAAAAATATTCAAGTAATAGCGCCAGCCCTGCCCTGCTCTGCACAGGACCAATCAAGTTCACGCCACCACCACGTAAAAAAAAAAAAAAAAAAAAAAATTATTCAAGTAATAGCGCCAGCCCTGCGCTGCTCTGCACAGGACCAATCAAGTTCACGCCACCACCACGTAAACAAAAAAAAAAATTATTCAAGTAATAGCGCCAGCCCTGCCCTGCTCTGCACAGGACCAATCAAGTTCACGCCACCACCACGTAAAAAAAAAAAAATAAAAAAATGATTCAAGTAATAGCGCCAGCCCTGCCCTGCTCTGCCCTGCTCTGCACAGGACCAATCAAGTTCACGCAACCACCACGTAAAAAAAAAAAATTATTCAAGTAATAGCGCCAGCCCTGCCCTGCTCTGCACAGGACCAATCAAGTTCATGCCACCACCACGTAAAAAAAAAAAAAAAAAAAAATTATTCAAGTAATAGCGCCAGCCCTGCCCTGCTCTGCACAGGACCAATCAAGTTCACCCCACCACCACGTAAAAAAAAAAATATATATATTCAAGTAATAGCGCCAGCCCTGCCCTGCTCTGCACAGGACCAATCAAGTTCACGCCACCAAAACGTAATAAAAAAAAAAAAAAAATTATTCAAGTAATAGCGCCAGCCCCTGCCCTGCTCTGCACAGGACCAATCAAGTTCACGCCACCACCACGTAAAAAAAAAAAAAAAAAAAAATTATTCAAGTAATAGCGCCAGCCCTGCCCTGCTCTGCACAGCACCAATCAAGTTCACGCCACCACCACGTAAAAAAAAAAAAAAAAAAAATTATTCACTTAATAGCGCCAGCCCTGCCCTGCTCTGCACAGGACCAATCAAGTTCACGCCACCAAAACGTAAAAAAAAAAAAAAAAAAATTATTCAAGTAATAGCGCCAGCCC
>NW_026708452.1:0-54941 GCF_902713425.1 Acipenser ruthenus | reverse complement strand
GCAAAATCACCATTTAAAAAAGTACATTACAATAATCAATTCTAGATGAAACAAAGACATGTATTATTCTCTCGGCATCAGATACAGAAATAATTAGAACATAAGAAAGTTGTTTGTTTGGTTGTTAGTAGCTTATTGATCCCAGAATCTCATCAAGCAGCTTCTTGAAGGATCCCAGGGTGTCAGCTTCAACAACATTACTGGGGAGTTGGTCTAAGTTTAGTTATATTTCTCAAATGGTAAAAATATACTTTAGTAACTTCCCTAGTATGAGTCTAAAAGGATAGATCAGACTCAAAGATTACTCTCAAACTCTTCATTTCGAGTTTAAATTTTGATGAGAGACTGCAAGGGTCGTGCTCATGTAATCCTACATTTCCTTTTAGTTGGTTCTGTGAGCCCACTAGCATAACCTCTGTTTTATCTCAATTCAACATTAGGAGATTCTGTGAAATCCAATGCTTGATGTCTGTAAGGCAAGTAGCTAATAACACCCAGGCAGAAGAATGTCCTTGCTTTAGGGACAGATAATAGCTGGTTATCATCAGCATAGCTGTATACAACTGTAAGTTGCCCTGGGTAAGGGTGCCTGCTAAAAAAAAAAAAAAAAAAAAAAAAAAAAATAGTAATCCCTGGACCTGTGGTTATTATAGCACAACCAACACCCTTATTGCTTTCCCGACCTGGCGCCTGACAAAAGAAAGTTTACTATTCCCACTATACTAGGTGGAGTGTTCTGATCTTTTTGAGTACCCAAAATACATTTCTCAATATAATATTAGGCTGTTTTTTCTCTGTGGGTATTTGATATTGTACACAAAATACAAGGAAAAAAGAAGCCCAAATCTGTGGGTGAGGGCCTCAGGTTATTATTATTTGTTTATTTAGCAGACACCTTTATCCAAGGCTTACAGAGACTAGGGAGTGTGAACTATGCATCAGCTGCAGAGTCACTTACAATTATGTCTCACCCGAAAGACGGAGCACAAGGAGGTTAAGTGGCTTGCTCAAGGTCACACAATGAGTCAGTTTGCTGAGGTGGGATTTGAACCGTGGACTTCCTGGTTACGAACCCTTTTCTTTAACCACTGGACCACACAGCCTCCTCAGCAAGTAGATGTTGTCCATTCATTCTCAGGCCAATTTTTGTATCAAGATGGAAGGGGTTTCCCCGGATAATGACAGGTGTGGGAGTTGTAGGGTCCTTAAAAAAAAAAAAAAAAAAAAAAAACAGAAAAATAAATCACTTACACTGCATTTTAAAAATAAAATGCTGACGCAGCGTCTTACATTATATTGTGATCATCTTTATTTGCATATTCCCATTTCCTTAATTCTTCAATTTCAACACCATCCCTCTCCCCTGATGTAATAATTCATAGCTGTTAGTTTTTAATACTTTTCATGTATTGTATTTGATGCCATGGGCTAGAAGAATTGGAGGTAATTCTATTTATAAATTCACAGTTTGGCAACAGCAGTTTAATATATATATATATATATATATATATATATATATATATATATATATATATATATATATATATATATATTTTTTTTTTTTTTTTTTTTTTCAGAATGTTTTCGTTAGAGACAAAAATCCAAAGTTTTTAATACAGGTGATTTATTTATTTATTTATTTATTTATTTATTAATCATTTTCAGCATCTTTAAACAGCTTTTTCAGTGGTAACCACGCACTGGATACTGAAGTAAACTGCAGCTACGTTCCAGCATGAATGAGACACGGACAGTGCGCCACGTTCAACCTTGACCTCTGTACACCAGAAGCAGTTTAAAGTAGATTTATGTACATTTAAAGCAACATTGTCTTTGTTCATGATTATATATGATAAGTGTATTAGTTTGGTTCTCAAACAAACAAACAAAAAAATCCTTGCATGTTTTTTGCCCCGCCTCAAGTGTAAAACCAAATATTCTCTGACAGCATATAGACAGTACGTGTTTTCCGCAGCAAACAGATTCTTACGGTCTCTGTTCATGATGAGAAAGAGTTTAACTGAGTGCATTGTTTCGATATGTTTGATTGGTCTCGCAGCAGTATGGGTAAAAATAGACTGAATGGCCTTGCCCTGCTAATATGTCCGGACATGTCCCAGGAGGAAGTGTTACAGCGTTTCGATAGATCAGGATATAGGAGGATTAGCAAACCCTGATTTAAAGTAAAGTCTTCTAAATCAGTTTTTAATTGTGGCATCATACAGTCTCAGCAGTCCGATCAGTCTTAGCATTAGTATCAGCAATCTTACCAGTCCCAGCAGTGTCCGCACCGGTCTTACCAGTTTCAGCACCAGTCTTACCAGTCCCAGCAGTAGCAGCACCAGTCCCAGCAGTGGCAGCACCAGTCTTACCAGTCCCAGCAGTGGCAGCACCAGTCTTACCAGTTCCAGCAGTAGAAGCACCACTCTTACCAGTCCCAGCAGCACCAGTCTTACCAGTCCCAGCAGCACCAGTCTTACCAGTTTCAGCAGTAGCAGAACCACTTACCAGTCCCAGCAGCACCAGTCTTACCAGTTCCAGCAGTAGCAGCACCAGTCTTACCAGTTCCAGCAGTAGCAGCACCAGTCCTACCAGTCCCAGCAGTGTCAGCATCAGTTCCAGAAGTAGCAGCACCAGTCTTACCAGTTCCAGTTGTAGCATCAGTGTCATCAGTGTCAGCATTAACTTCAATAGCAGTGAACCAAACGCATGTCTCTCAATGAAGGTATAAACCCATCTATGTGTTCACATATATAACTTCTATTCTTCTTGTCCTTTTAATATCACATATTTCTAACAGTGTGAATAGGGTAATTTTAGGAATTTGTTGTATACCTTTGCAGTTTGCATTAATAGTCTCCAGGCTTTAAAATATGATAAATTTCACCTTTGTAACATGAACAGGATATGCACAGGGTTTTGTTTTTTTTTTAGACAAAAATTTGATTTTTGCCTCAGTAAAAATCTATTCCTAGCTAAGCCCCTGGTAACATTAAACTGGTAAGATGGACCATGTCTAGGCAAAATGATCACATGCTTGACATGATAAAACAAGCCCCACCTTGCCCAGACTTAGAGCCAAAGGATTGTATGAACATGTGCCCATACTCACCTTGCCCAGTCAAGCAAAAGGATCAGCTGTTTAATATCATACAGCATAATGCATCTTGACCAAACAACATGGTCAATAAAGTCTGCTATGTGAGCCAATATATATATATATATATATATATATATATATATATATATATGCGTGTGTGTTTCTCTACAGCATTTGAATTGACAGTAGAAAGTTATGTAAAATAGTTTTTGAAAGAAAACCTTTTTTTCATGAAAGAATATTTGTCTGTTAGTTAAAAGGACAGCTTGAAATTGTGTTTAGTTTTTCCTGAAGCTTACAGTACTCCCGAAAACATTTGTGGATCACTCACTTTTTTCCTTTGCACTTTAAGATATATGCTGTTTGTTGGCAACTGAAACTGCCCCTCCTCTAAAGTGATCAGATTGATTAGAGGTACAGTACTTCTGTCTCCCAATACCAATGCATCAAATTAACTTCATATGCAGAATTACATTGATTTTTTCTATCATGTAATTGAAAAACCCTGTTAGAAGTAATATGTAGTGCCTCTTTTTCTTATTAAATCTGTTTGTGTGTTTACGTCTTTGTCTACATGCCTGGTGACATACGAACAGAAAAATAGCTAAGCTTTTCTCGGCAGGCAAATGTTTATGTTTATAATGTTGTGTGCGAGCAGGAAGGCGTGGCCACTGGACTGTGTGGCTGTGTGCGCGCGCTTTGTGATTTGTGATTTGGTGTTTAATGTTATGTTAATGTTCTGTTGTTAGGCACACTGGACCTGCAAGGCGGTGTAGCCTACATCCTAGCCTGCGAAAGAACGCTTACACAACTGTTCAAGTGATGCGCACCATTTCAGACGCTGTCATATATTGACACCGTAAACTACAATACTTAATGCTTTGTCACACAATTACCAGGAATTATTATTCAGTACTGTATTTTAACGTTGTTTTTTTTTTTTACAGTAGTACTAAAATAAAATTGTTTTCAGTTTGCATGAGTGACAAATCATATTAAACACCATGGTTTTAAAAGAACGTCGTTAAAAAAAAGTCTCATTTAGTCAAGAGAAAAAGATACAGTAATTTGTGTTTTATTATTTTCGTACCAGAACCGCCCGAGAAATCGTAGCAGTGAAGCAAATCTTATATTTACCTCATACTTAATACTCATGTATCCTAGAAATCGTCATTAAACAATAGACTTAATGAAACATTTTACGTCAGAAAGTTCCCAGAAGTATCATAAGTATTACCCTTTTCCTCTCTCAGTTCAGGCCAATTGATTATCGTCATCAGGTTTAGTAAAAAAAAAAATTAAAAAAAAATTACCTCAGAAATTCTATCATTGACCCTCATCATTAACAAAAGCAAAATAACTTTTTTTTTTTTTTTTTCACTCGTGGATGTTGTACAGCTGTCTGTACGTCTTTAGTTTATATTTTTCATTCATTCACACAAATAAAGATAATTAGCGTTATTAAAAGGTTTTACTCACCTCTCAGTGAAGAAAGCTCTCCCGCCTGTGAAGAAACGTTGAACACCAGCCTCGCGATGTGGGTTGCGATGGCAGCTGATTGGTTGAGAGGGCAACCGCTGTTGCTGGGGCATTTCTTCGTGGACTGCGCTTTTTCTACATTTAGTAGTTAAAACATTTCAAACAGCCTTTTGCCAGCGATAGCATAATGTATTTATTTATTTATTTATTTATTTATTTATTTATGTTGTATTGTGTTGTGCAGGGGCATCTTGCCCTGAGGTTTTATTATTGTGTTGAACGTCGTATGGGTTTCTCCTACATATTTATCCAATTAAAGGTTCTGTTCAAGATGGATACGAATGGAAATAAACTACAATACACATGTTATACATACATATACTATTATAAATTCAAGTTAAATTTTTGGCAAAATATTATCTGCTCTTTGATTTCCTCTCAATACCGTGTACAAAATTATAACCATTTATGGTGTTTACCTTTTTATGACAGATTTTTTCTCTCATCATGTATTGTGTATTAAAAATTGCGATTTGCACATCAATATTGTAGAGCACAATTTACAATGTATTGATATAAAGAGTTCTAAGATGAACCCTTTGCAATATTATTTTAGACAGAGCAACCAGAGGTTCCCAAACGAACCCTTACTGAGAACAAAAAAAACTTGCAATAAAACCCTAAGGTTCCCTGAGGAACCCTCAAAGAACCCTTACTTTTTAGAGTGTAGTTTTGAATGTTATTTCCGAATCTCTCCTTTAACATGTCTGAAGGGGACACAGTATTACTTAAAACGTGAATTAACTTAAAAAGTGAATTAACGTCTTAAAACGTGTTAAAAGTTAGCAGTTGCCTTGGGATTACACACCAGGTTCAGAAGCATTGATTGGACTAATTTATCCACAAGCGACCTAAGACTCACCGTTTCAACGGTGTCAGTAGTGCTCAACAGAAAAGAATGCATACAGAAAAATATTGTATACTGGCCATGGGCTTTGGTTTTGCAGAGAGCCGTAACTAAGCATTTAGCTACCGGGGCATGCAAATATATATATATATATATATATATATATATATATATATATATATATATATATATATATATATATATATTATTGTTTTTTTTTCTTTTTTTTTTTCTTTTTTTTTGGATGTTAGGAGTTAGGATGGTATTTACTCGCGCATAGTTTTGAATCTTATTTTCGAATCTCTCCTTTAACATGTCTGAAGGGGACACTGTATTACTTAAAACGTGAATTAACTAATTAAAACGTGTTAAAATTGAGCAGTTGTCTTGGGATTACACAACAGGTTCAGAAGCATTGATTGGACTAATGTATCCGCAGGCGACCTAAGACTCACCGTTTCAACGGTGTCAGTAGTGCTCAACAGAAAAGAATGCATACAGAAAAATATTGTATACTGGCCATGGGCTTTGGTTTTGCAGAGAGCCGTAACTAAGCATTTAGCTACCGGGGCATGCAAATATATATATATATATATATATATATATATATATATATATATATATATATATATATATATATATTATTGTTATTTTTTTTTTTTTTTTGGTTGTTAGGAGTTAGGATGGTATTTACTCGCGCATAGTTTTGAATGTTATTTCCGAATCTCTCCTTTAACATGTCTGAAGGGGACACTGTATTACTTAAAACGTGAATTAACGAATTAAAACGTGTTAAAATTGAGCAGTTGTCTTGGGATTACACACCAGGTTCAGAAGCATTGATTGGATTTATGTATCCGCAGGCGACCTAAGACTCACCGTTTCAACGGTGTCAGTAATGCTCAACAGAAAACAGTGCATACAGAAAAATATTGTATACTGACCATGGGCTTTGGTTTTGCAGGCATGCAAATATATATATATATATATATATATATATATATATATATATATATATATATATATATATATATATATATATATATATATTGTTTGTTTTTTTTTTCATTTTTTTTTTTTTTGGATGTTAGGAGTTAGGATGGTATTTACTCGTGCATAGTTTTGAATGTTATTTCCGAATCTCTCCTTTAACATGTCTGAAGGGGACACTGTATTACTTAAAACGTGAATTAACGAATTAAAACGTGTTAAAATTGAGCAGTTGTCTTGGGATTACACACCAGGTTCAGAAGCATTGATTGGATTTATGTATCCGCAGGCGACCTAAGACTCACCGTTTCAACGGTGTCAGTAATGCTCAACAGAAAACAGTGCATACAGAAAAATATTGTATACTGACCATGGGCTTTGGTTTTGCAGGCATGCAATATATATATATATATATATATATATATATATATATATATATATATATATATATATATATATATATTGTTTGTTTTTTTTTTCATTTTTTTTTTTTTTGGATGTTAGGAGTTAGGATGGTATTTACTCGTGCATAGTTTTGAATGTTATTTCCGAATCTCTCCTTTAACATGTCTGAAGGGGACACTGTATTACTTAAAACGTGAATTAACGAATTAAAACGTGTTAAAATTGAGCAGTTGCCTTGGGATTACACACCAGGTTCAGAAGCATTGATTGGACTAATGTATCCTCAGGCGACCTAATACTCACCGTTTCAACGGTGTCAGTAGTGCTCAACAGAAAACAATGCATACAGAAAAATATTGTATACTGGCCATGGGCTTTGGTTTTGCAGAGAGCCGTAACTGAGCATTTAGCTACCGGGGCATGCAAATATATATATATATATATATATATATATATATATATATATATATATATATATATATATATATATATATATATATATTTATATATATATATATATTATTTATTATTATTATTATTATTATTTATTTCTTAGCAGACGCCTTTATCCAGGGCGACTTACAATCGTAAGCAAAAACATTTCAAGCGTTACAATACAAGTAATACAATAAGAGCAAGAAATACAATAACTTTTGTTCAAGCAAAGTACAAGTTTGACAATCCACAATTCAATAATACAGCAGGGGTTAACCAAATAATTTAAAGTGGGTGGGGCTAACCACATCATTTCATAAACCTTACTTGTTGTGCACTTCCATTTACTATATCGGTATCAGGTATATTATTTAAATAGTTCACACTTGGGTAAGAAAAGAATAGTATTATTATTTGTTTATTTTAGCAGACGCCTTTATCCAAGGCGACTTACAGAGACTAGGGTGTGTGAACTATGCATCAGCTGCAGAGTCACTTACAATTACGTCTCACCCAAAAGACAGAGCACAAGGAGGTTAAGTGACTTGCTCAGGATCACACAATGAGTCAGTGGCTGAGGTGGGATTTGAACCGGGAACCTGGTTACAAGCCCTGTTCTTTAACCACTGGACCACACAGCCTAATACAACATTTATATAAAATATATTAAAATATCATGATATAACAAGATTTGTTTAAATGATTATCCAGATACAGTATAATATACATAAGAAATTGAAATTGACTTTCAGCACACACAAAAAAAGAAAGTAAAACATCTTTGGTGATCTGGGAGAGGAGAGTGCTGCAAGTTCCTTATTATTTCAGTGTTTCAGCCACACCTAATAAGATTGCATGAATGGCATTAACACATGCTCACAGTCCCTACACTGGGTAGAATGGAATTGCTCTTCCTGTGAAATGAGAAAACGTTTTTCACAGTAGTCATTACCCAACATCCTTTGAAGACCTGCAGCGACATATAGGCAAGGTTGATAAGGACTTCAGTTAAAATTCTGGTCTACCTGGATTAGTTTCTTGTGGTCTTACCCTAGAAGATAAATATCTAGAATATGGGAATATTGCCTGCAAGTGAGTAAAATGTTTTTCTTTCTTACGTTAGAAGTTGTTTCACCTTGAATGGAACTACCATATATTTGCAGAAATTAACTTTCAATGGATACTATGTCTCAAGTTAGAAATACGAGTTTCATTAGAGTTAATTTTGTTCAGTTTAAATAATAAGTAATGCAAATAAATACATAGTTTTAAGAATACAATTTTATCTATTTCTACCAACCTTCATTGTTTTGTCTGTTTCAGACCCCTCTACATAGGGGCAGGAATAGCCACAGTCAGTGTGACCACAAGCAGGCAGACAAGCAGCAGTGACCTCATCTTCAGAGCTCAACACTGAACCACAAGCATGTTGCAGGATGTTATATAGCAGTTTAGCTTAGGGCTCCTCTCAATTTCAAAAACCTCACAAAACAGCAAGAGAATGATATAGCAGTTTGGTGTACTGTAAAGCCTATAAAGTGAGATTTGGAGTGAAGATCTTTTACGAATGTTGAAGTATTGATGGATTAAATAATACTTAATATTTATGTAACTTCTGGATTTACAGAGACCAGGGTGAGTGAACTATGCATCAGCTGCATAATGGATTTAATTATGAGTTTTTGCCACTGAACAACACAAAAAAGTCCATAATGTCAAAGTGAAAAATAAAATCTACAAATTGTTCTAAATTAATTACAAATACAAAACAGAAAATAATTGATTGCATAAGTATTCACCCCCTTGAGTCAATATTTGGTAGAGGCACCTTTGGCAGCAATTACAGCCACGAGTCTATTTGTATAAGTCTCTACCAGCTTTGCACATCTGGACACTGCAATTTTTGCATCTTCACGAGCTTTCCAGGCCCTGACGCAGAGAAGCATCCCCATAGCATGATGCTGCCACCACCATGCTTCACGGTAGGGATGGTGTTCTCAGGATGATGTGCGGTGTTAGGCTTGCGCCAAACATAGCGCTTAGCGTTGTGGCCAAAAAGCTCTATTTTGGTCTCATCACACCATAGAATCTTCTTCCACTTGGTCTCAGAGTCTCCCACATGCCTTCTGGCAAACTCTAGCCGAGATTTGATGCAAGTTTTTTTCAACAATGGCTTTCTTTTTGCCACTCTCCCATAAAGGCCAGTTTTGTAAAGCACCCGGGCTATTGTTGCCGTATGCACAGTGTCTCCCAGCTCAGCCGTGGAAGACTGTAACTCCTTTAGAGTTGCCATAGGCCTCTTGGTGGCCTCCCTGGCTAGTGCCCTTCTCGCCCGGATACT
Organism: Acipenser ruthenus; assembly: GCF_902713425.1. NCBI lineage: Eukaryota > Metazoa > Chordata > Actinopteri > Acipenseriformes > Acipenseridae > Acipenser > Acipenser ruthenus. The sequence goes on along the minus strand of NW_026708452.1, from coordinate 45,284 downwards.
CAGTTTTTGAGGACAGCCTTTTCTAGACAGATTCACAGTTGTGCCATATTCTCTCCATTTCTTAATAATGGACTTTACTGTGCTCCGGTGGATATTCAATGCCTTGGAAATGTTCTTATATCCTACCCGATTGGTGCTTTTGAAGAACCTTATTCCGGATTTGCTTTGAATGTTCCTTCATCTTCATGATGTAGTTTTTGTTAGGAAATGTACTAACCAACTGTGGGACCTCCCAGAGACAGGTGTATTTAACCTGAAATCATGTGAAACACCTTAATTGCACACAGGTGGACACCATTCAACTAATTATGTGACTTCTAAAGACAATTGGTTGCACCAGAGCTTATTTAGGTGTGTCATAGCAAAGGGAGTGAATACTTATGCAATCAATTATTTTCAGTTTTATATTTGTAATTAATTTAGAACAATTTGTAGATTTTATTTTTCACTTTTCACTTTTTGTGTTGATCAGTAGCAAAAACTCCTAATTAAATCCATTTTGATTCCATTTGTAACACAATAAAATGTGGAAAAGTCCAAGGGGGGTGAATACTTTTGAGTGTCACTGTGTGTATATATATATATATATATATATATATATATATATATATATATATATATATATATATATATATATATATATATATATATAATGATAAGTCAGTCCGTCCTATAACCTCCAGATGTCCACATGACCAAATACAAATTCCCCATAAACTGATCTAAAGAATAAATAAGTTATTAACACATTAACTATTGGCTAATGAGTAATTATAGCTATAGAAATTGAGGCAATCAAGGCTTTTGGTTTTAGAAAAAGAAAAAAAACATGACTGTGCCAGATTACAAAATGTACATCAGTACCCATTTGCAGTCATGCACTGTGACGACAATATATTTTTCATAATCTGCCATTTATCTTTAGAACATTATAGAAAGGCTTTAGTAGACAGACATTTGAAATTACTGAAAAAAGAGATCTTAAAGTTGCAACCCTTAGCATATATTAAAAACCAAATTGTAACCAGAGATATATTTTTTTAAAATATTGCTCGAGCAGGAATATGTATTTTAAAGATCCTCAAGGAGGCTAGTAATCCAAGATTCAGGGCCACACTGTAAATGGCACTGCCTATATCTTGAAGAAATACTTAAATAAAAATATTATAATAGAAATCCCAAATCCAAGAAAGAAGATAACCACTCTAATTTTTTTAAGCCTTTAAGAAATTGGATTTAAAGCTTGATTAGTCATTAGCCTTTTCTGTGTGTTAATTCATCATGTCAAAATTGGTAATGTTTAATTATTGTTAATTACACATATTAGGTGTACTCCACTGACATTGTGTGGTTGTAGGACTAATTTACAGGTCAGAAAACCTTTAAAAGATTGCATGAAATTCTCAAGGACTTATTCAAGTGTTAAAGCTTTGTGAACACAACAAAACAGCTGTCAAAAGCATTCTGTCTTAAAAAGACATAAATCCATTAAAATGAACACCCTCCCACCAACCCACATCCTTCACACACATGCATATACACAAACACACACAAGAAGAATACCAATTTCAAAAGATACCAAAATAAACTCAAGAACAAAGTGATTTTTATTTTTGTTCTTTATTAAAATGTCTTCATCTAGACAATGTGGGGAAGCTATAAAAAAAGGCCAACAAGATGCTCGGATATATTGTGATAAGTGTTGAATTTAAATCAAGGGAAGTAATGTTAAAACTTTACAATGCATTAGTAAGACCTCATCTAGAATATTGTGTTCAGTTCTGGTCACCTCGTTACAAAAAGGATATTGCTGCTCAAGAAAGAGTGCAAAGAAGAGCGACCAGAATTATCCCGGGTTTAAAAGGCATGTCGTATGCAGACAGGCTAAAAGAATTGAATCTATTCAGTCTCGAACAAAGAAGACTACGCGGTGATCTGATTCAAGCATTCAAAATGCTAAAAGGTATTGACAATGTCGACCCAGGGGACTTTTTCGACAAGGACCAGGAGTCACAAATGGAGATTAGATAAAGGGGCATTCAGAACAGAAAATAGGAGGCACTTTTCTACACAGAGAATTGTGAGGGTCTGGAACCCGCTCCCCAGTAATGTTGTTGAAGCCGACACCCTGGGATCCTTCAAGAAGCTGCTTGATGAGATTCTGGGATCAATAAGCTACTAACAACCAAAAGAGCAAGATGGGCCGAATGGCCTCCTCTCGTTTGTAAACTTTCTTATGTTCTTAAAATGTTTGTTTACTTAGGCATGAGCATGCTGTATATGCTATCCTGACACAGATACATGATTTACTAGCGCAGGATTAAAAAAAAAAAAAAAAAAAAAAAAGAACAATATTTGGTTATCAGGCCAACATGCATTTGACTGTGATTTTTCTGCACTTCGACTGGCAGGATCACGACGTCACTTGTTGGATCCACCTTCACATTAGGACAGGATCAGCTGTATGCTGGGGAAAGGTGAGAATCCTTTTAATAAAACTTCCCATGTAGTTTGTTTAATGTTTGGTATCACTTATCCTCAAAATGGGCAAAATCTGCTACGATCACAAGATATATGGTGTCTGATTTAGTTGCTTGATAAGGAAGAAATCTAGATGGTGCTATTTTTTCATCAGCGTGTGTCAACATTCTATAGAACCATTGAATAGTAGACCCCTCTATCTGGTAAATAGGGGCATATTAATCAAGCTTGTAAAAACTGAAGCATTTCACTTTTTTTTTTTTTTTTATAAATTTAGTCGTTGCCAATTATTTTTTATTATTTTCTCCCCAATTTGGAATGGCCAATTATTTTATTATGCTCAGCTCACCGCTACCACCCCAGGGCTGACTCTGGAGGGCGAAGACAAACACACGCTGTCCTCCGAAGCGTGGGCCAATTGAGCGCCGCCCCCTGGGAGCTCCCATCCTCGGTCGGCAAAGGAATAGCCTGGACTCGAACTCGCGATGTCCAGACTATAGGGCACATCCTGCACTGCACGTGGAGTGCCTTTACTGGATGCGCCACTCGGGACCCCCGGCATTTCACTTATTGTTCATTACAATGGATTTTGTATCATCCCGCAACCACGCTGGGTTTCACTGAGGTCATTGTGATAGAGCTGATTGTTTTAATATTTTCAATATTGTTTTTCAAAGTGTGCTAAATCAGTTTTTCCTGTTGCTATGGCCAACGGTTTCATCCTAGGAATCTGAAAAATAGTAATGGCATTTGCAAAGTTGTTTCTATTATCAATAATTGTATTAAGAGTTCCAAAATAATGCAATGTAAACAAAAACTGACAAGTTTAAATATCTTTTAATTGATTTTTAAAAAACAAATTAAAAAAATGGACTAACTGAAGGTGACATGTTTTCTGATTGATTTGGTAATGAAGTGCCACATAACACTGCAGTCTAGGGAATGGCTACAGGAAAGATAACTTACTGTTACAGGAGCCTCCTTTTTAGCTGATATTACAGATAGGCAGCCCAGACAAGGTCTTGGACGTCTCTTTGGGTTGGCTTCGAATTGTCTCTTTTCTCTGATCGGAATGTCTGGAGGGGAGGTGGCCTTCTGGTAAGATAGCAATAAGATTTAAAAAATGACATCTCTGTAAAAATTAAAAAAGGCAGTACCCCACCATCAAGTATAATTTTACACTAAAATATTTTGTCTTATTAACTTTAATTAACACCAACGATATTCATCCACAAATTAGTTCATTGTGTAAACATATCCCAGGGTTTCTACTGCGCATCTCCTTCTACCTTCCTTAGCTCCACACATTCCCACAATCCCCTTCTGCTACTGCACACTCTGAAAAGAGATCCCACTGGATGAGATTGTTTATTACATCTTTAAAGGGAGCGTATAAAACCAATGAACTACTCCATTGCATGTTAAACTTATTTTCGATCAACCAATGAGTTAGAAATAAGTGTGCATGACATGGCCAGTGACTGTGACTTATTCGTGCTGCAAATGATTTGATGTTACACCACCACTCTCTTACTTCAGACAAACACCACAACCCCTAGTCCTTTACACATTTACACATTTTTTATAAACAAAACACAAAACATCCATATAAGATGGATATGTGTAAAAGATCTGAATCATTGATATGTCCAGAGGGTGAAACAATGTGGCAGGAAAATGGTTCATTTTTATGGGACAGCACTGGTAATGGAACCTAAGTTAAAAAAAATAAAAATAAAATCAGGAAGATAAGCTGTGTACCAAACATAGACAATAACTCAAAAGTGAATTAAGTTTCCGATTGTATACCTGGCTATACACAGTTACTACTGATATAAAGACATTTTGGCTCATCTAACCTAGGTCTATGGCATATCCTGAACACAGATTATTACAAAAATATGATTTCAAACAGCATACAAATGTAAGGGGACAGAGAAAAATAATAATTTGAATCTATCTGTCTCTCTAATGCGGGTTCCTAAACATCACGTTGTAATTCTAATTACCTTTTCTTGTCCCTTGTCAAATCTACCCCATACTGTGCTGGCTTAGCCGCCTCCAGCATCTTCACCATCTCCATCCAGCAAGGATACAACACCAGGAGAAGCAGGTCTTTTTTTACAAATCTGAAAAAAATACATTTGTATTTTAGATGTAATTTCTTGTCACGGGACATTATGTAAATGCTATTATCCATGGTGCTTACGACAAACATTTACACTTGGGTCTCTTTGAGAAAGACATTACTAAATCTCAACAAAGAATTTGCCATGCTTACAATTTGCCTATGCTTATGTATACTGTAACACAGCAGGGAGGGGGTTAAAGCCTCCATGAGTGGAAAACATGTGTGGAATGCACATTTGTTTAGTTTAATTGTTTTGGTTGATTGTTTCTTTGATTTGTTAATTGTTTTATTATTAATTATCCCCTGCACCTGGTAGCTATTGTTAAATTAAAACCAGGTGCAGGGTATTTAAGAGAGGCAGCTAGTCTGCTCAAGGCTGCTGAGGAGAAGGAGGCAGAAAGGTGTGCTCTGCTTCCTGGCAGTCATGAGCTAAAAAGTAAGTGCTGTATAAAACCAGTGTGTTTTGTAAGGACGGGGAAACAGTGTAGATGTCCCGTGTTAGCCAGGGTGTTCCTGTGTGTTAGTTAGTGCTCGTACCGAGCTAGGTGTTTATTTTGTGTGTTTTGTTTAATTTTTGTGTTGATTAAAAATAGCGCACCAGCGCTTAAAATCCATTTCTGTGTGCCGGGTCTATTTTTAAAGGGGCAACGAACCCGAGTGGGTGAAGATCTTTTACATTTGGTGTCAGAAAGTGTGGGCGCCCCTACGACCCAGGCAGATTAATAGAAAGGCCGCTGCTCAGAAGGAGCAGCTGGAGAGATGGGAGAGAGAGATGGGGTTGGCACCGCAGAAGAGACAGGAGCGGGAGCCAACCGAATTGGAGCGGTTACTCCGCAGTCTCCAGAGCCCAGAGGGGAGGAGCCGACGCTTCCAGAGCCCAGAGGGGAGGAGCCGCCGCTTCCAGAGCCCAGAGGGGAGGAGCCGCCGCTTCCAGAGCCCAGAGGGGAGGAGCCGCCGCTTCCAGAGCCCAGAGGGGAGGAGCCGCCGCTTCCAGAGCCCAGAGGGGAGGAGCCGCCGCTTCCAGAGCCCAGAGGGGAGGAGCCGCCGCTTCCAGAGCCCAGAGGGGAGGAGCCGCCGCTTCCAGAGCCCAGAGGGGAGGAGCCGCCGCTTCCAGAGCCCAGAGGGGAGGAGCCGCCGCTTTCAGAGCCCAGAGGGGAGGAGCCACTGTTGCCAGAGTCACCGGTGGAAGTCAAGGGGGAGGATGTGCCGCCTCCCCTGCAAGCCAGTCCGGCGTTGCCGAGGGAGGTCCCTTGTCCCGGCAGCGTGGACACCAGGCCGGAATGCCCAGACCTCCCTCCGCTTGACCTGGCTCCCAGGTCGCAGTACAGCCAGGCACAGTCGCCTGCCTGGTCCCTTGCTTCACTCCCCCTGGAATCCCAGACGTCGCTGCGCAGGATGAAGACGTCACTGCGCAAAAGGCAGACGTCGCTGGCGCTCCCCCTGCTGATTGCTCCATTCCGCCTACCTACTGCTCCGCTCCCCCTGAGATTCAAGACGTCGCTGCGCCGGTCCACAGCCACGCGCCTCTGCCTGCCAGTCCTGGCTCCCGGTCACCGGCCTGCGCTGTGGTCGCCCTGGACAAGCCGTCTGGGTCCCTCCTCGTCGGTCCTAGGTCCATCCCTGGAAACGCCGGAGGGACCAACCCACCCTCAAGCCCGCCCGTGGAAGAGGGCGACAATTGACATTGCTGGACTTGAGGGTGGGTGGTCATTTAAGGGTGGAGGGAGGTGGCCGTCGAGTGGCCGGTGTCTTGAAAAGACAAGGGGGGGGGAAGTGTAACACAGCAGGGAGGGGGTTAAAGCCTCCATGAGTGGAAAACATGTGTGGAATGCACATTTGTTTAGTTTAATTGTTTTGGTTGATTGTTTCTTTGATTTGTTAATTGTTTTATTATTAATTATCCCCTGCACCTGGTAGCTATTGTTAAATTAAAACCAGGTGCAGGGTATTTAAGAGAGGCAGCTAGTCTGCTCAAGGCTGCTGAGGAGAAGGAGGCAGAAAGGTGTGCTCTGCTTCCTGGCAGTCATGAGCTAAAAAGTAAGTGCTGTATAAAACCAGTGTGTTTTGTAAGGACGGGGAAACAGTGTAGCTGTCCCGTGTTAGCCAGGGTGTTCCTGTGTGTTAGTTAGTGCTCGTACCGAGCTAGGTGTTTATTTTGTGTGTTTTGTTTAATTTTTGTGTTGATTAAAAATAGCGCACCAGCGCTTAAAATCCATTTCTGTGTGCCGGGTCTATTTTTAAAGGGGCAACGAACCCGAGTGGGTGAAGATCTTTTACAATACATATACATCTCCTGCCACGTAAACTCTAAACGATGAACATGACATATCAACAGTATGTACAGGATAGAATAAGAATTAGCAATGAAATGTTTAATCACAGTCTGATGAGGGATTATCCAGATGTATGTAAAACTGTGTGACATTCACAATCTTGTATATTATCATTAATGTATACTCTATAATGTTGATGCTAAGTTTCCTGTCAATTGGATAAACAGTTTGTAACAAATTGTGTGTGTGTGTGTACAGCCACCTCCACTTCATCCCCTTCGCAATGGATTTCATCCCCAGCTGGGGATAACAGAGCTGGTATAAAATTCCAACTGTAGTCTCCCTTGGAGCACCAGACAGTGGCATGAATAAAGAGATTAGAAATTGCCCGCTTAGAGGGTATAAACTATCTCTTTAAAGTTTAAAATTACCAGCTTTTAGTGGTTGGTGTCCAGTCGTCATTTTTTACAGTTTCTTCGTTTCACTTTTCCTTTTGTTCAGTCATCCTGGTGCAATATATATATATATATATATATATATATATATATATATATATATATATATATATATATATATAAATAAAATAAAGAGCTAGTTATAACTTTTAAATGAATCTTAACCTCAAAAACACTATCAGGGGGTCCTCGAGTGGCTCACCTGGTAAAAGCGTGGTTGTGTGGTCATACAGCACAGGTTCGCGTCCTGGCTGTGCAAAGTTGTCGGTCTTCGCTGTGAATTCCAAAGGGAGCGTAACATTGGCTCTGGCACTCCCGTGGGTTAGGGAAGCAAAAACAAAAGGGACTGTTTCTCCTCATTGCGCTACAGTGAACCCTGCTGGCCAGGCGCCCTGTGAGCTCAAAAGCGGACACCTGCAGGGCTGGCCTTTGTCCTCCAGAGGTCAGTAGCTCGCTGACATCCGCTCTCGAGTTCCTGGGTGTAAAAGAGGATAATAGTTTGGTTGTGGGATCGGAGGACGCCCACTGAACCTTTGGATCTCCTGAGCTGTGTAAGGAATTGCTGCGATGAGGAGAAAAAATAATTGGACATTCCAAATTGGGGAGAAAATCGGGGGTAAAATAATTGGGCACACTAAATGTATATATACATAACTTCACGTCTGTCCCCAGGCAGGACGATTGAGATATTCGGTAAAGAAACAATGCTATAATTAATCCCTGTAATTACGCCAATTACAGATGTTTCTTTTGCTCCTAAATTATATTGGGATGGTCAGTAAATCATTTGCTGACAATTGCATCATTCACAGAAGGTGTGCGGCAGGTGTGGGATTTATTGGGCCTATTTATATCCCCATCGCTCACAACTTCTTAATTTCATTTTCAGAAATTGTAAAACAGTTTGTGTTAACTCTATAGACACCAGCCCCCTATATACCAACTAAAGTCCATTTATATTAAATATTTAAGTACGAGCATCCCAGGGAGAAAACTAGAATAGCAAATGAGCAAGTGTGCTCAGGTCAGCGCTTTGTGGTAACTGCAGGTATTTGCATCACACTGCTGAATGACCAATAGCCACCCAGTACTGTACATTGCAAATGGGCTGTTTCATCTGAGCTCAACTGTGTTAACCCTGACCTAGTCGAGGTTAGTGAACCCTGTTGTTCTGATTATCAACATAATGTCAATAAATCTTACAACACTGCATCACACACTTAAAGCAGTTTTTGGCAAAAACACCCACCACCACTGTCAAGTGCATAGGAAAAACAACCATAGTTTAACTGCAGTGGAGAAGATTGGATTTAAATAATTGCAAAATACTGCATGTTTGTATATTGAAATAATGAACATGTTAATGATTATTAAAAATACCAATTGTAGTTGTTTTTTTTCAGACAAACATAAAACTGTAGGCCACACTTTAGTTCGAGGACCAATTTATAAAACATCTACAATTTAAAGGTTTTGACAATTCTTATCCAGGAATACGGTTTTTACGAAAAACAAAATGTTTACATTACTAGTATCAAGCCTCGTGTCATACTATTAAGTAATTAAAAGACATTATAAATCCCTTTGTAACACTGCATTGCTACAACCTGTTATTACTATTTATGCAATAATACATTTCGAGATGCTTTATGTAAAAACTGCAGGATCTATTCAGTTGTTCTAAACTGGGTTAAAGTAAGGAATAAGGAAGATGACCATATAGCACGTGTGCAGTATTTAGACAGATCTGCTACAGTCCTCATTAAATGCACCTGCATTTTAAAACTGTTGTTAAAATGCATTTCCACTCCACGTACGACATGCTTCCGTTTTCCCGTGTGCTACTATGCTTTCAAATCTGAACACAAAAATATATACAAGTGCTTATCTGGTTCCTAGTAGCTGATTGATCTCAAAACCTGGTCAGGTCTGGTCTTAAAGGATCCCAGTGATTCAGCATCAACAACATGTCTCGGTAACCCATTCCATACCATCACCAACCTCTGTGTAGTATGTCTCCACCAATTGGTGTCCTCTGGTCTGGTGTTAGTGCTGTGCTTTAAGTAGTGACTACAGTTACATTATTCCTGTAACAGATCTTCATAAGACCCGTCTGATTAATCTCTTCAGGGACGCATTATCTTTTTTGTAGTGCAGGGACCAGAAGCAACATAGTATTCCAAGTATGGTCACTAAGTGCATTTTTAAACTTCTGTTTGACAAATTCAGAAATGGCAAATAAACCATAAAGCCTGTAAAAATGTGGATTTTCTTCTCTTGCCCAGCTTAATTCCAATAGAAATGTGTGAAATGTCCTTTCAAGAACAAGACTCTTCATTTACTTTTAAACAGCCAACCTTTAGTTAACATCCCCAGCAAAACCCTGTCAGCAAACAGTTTAAAGCGATATTTTCTAATGTATCATAATAGTCATTTATTTAAAACAAAACAAAATAGACAAGAACAACATTGCAGGCCTTTTGTAAGCTGTGCTGTTTCTTTAATATACATTTTCTTTCTACCAACCTTTTTTCCTTTGCCCGTTTCAGACCCCTCTTGCTTGGGGGCAGCAATAGCCACAGTCAGTGTGACCACAATCAGGCAGACAAGCAGCAGTGACCTCATCTTCATAGCTCAACACTGAGCCACAAGCAGGGTGCAGGGGGTTATATAACACCTTAGTTTAGGGCTCCTCTCAAAAGGTCAGAAACCTTACAAAACGTAGAGGTTATGGTACAATACTGGGTGGTAACATGTTTTTTTTTTTATTTTAACAAAACTAGCAATTATACTAAAGAGAAAGTTCAGTACAAATTGCAGATATACAGCAGTTTACCTACTGCACAGAAACTACAACTAGGCTACAAGATGAGTTAACATACCTAGTTTTGGGGGATGAACAAATGTCTTTTCTGAACTGCAGTTGTATTTTCCTCTGAAACGGAAAACATTTTGGGGGTATGTCTGCACTTGTGAGATGTCTTGCTTAAGTGTCAAATGTCATATAATGTCCTTGGCAGAGGTCAAGGTAAAAAATGAGGATTACAATTTAGGAATATGCCTTTAATATACATGGTCATGTGCTTTCTTTTAGGAGTGAGACTTGACATGCCTGCCAATGAGACTGCTAAATTCTGATTTTGTTTTTGCTTTTCTTGACAGAGAGCCAAGACTTATATTTACTCTAGCTGTTTTACTAAAGCAACAGGTCCCATCACCTTGACTTGTGTTCGAGAGACGATCCCGGATAACACATCTGACCTAACTAAACAGCACATCATTAAAAATCAACTTTAAAAAGGGTAAAATCCTTTTTGTTTATATCTCACACATTTCTTGTAAGTCCTGTAATGTCCCTTATTTATGTAAGCAGCTTCAAGTGAAATTGTAATACCTTTTGAGATGTTTGTAATCATTCCGAGTGGCTCATGTTCCAATTACTCAATAACTATGTGCTAAGGTGCTTTGACCTGAGTTCAGAAGCTGCTCTTCTGTTCTATTTACCAGCTACAGTACAAGTGTGTTCAATTGTTAAAGTTCCTGATTGCACCACTAAATAAACCCGGTTTCAGTGGGTCTTAACACAGTGCTCAATTGTCTATTTGGGACCCCATTGCACTGTCATCAGAATCGCTTCAGTGAATATGTTAATGATGGGGCAGGCGCTCTATAACAGGGCAAGACGAGGCAAGTCTTCAGAATACCATTTCATTGTAGTATTTTTTTACATTTTCCCTCCATTTATGCGCCACAGAATCTGGGGCAAACTCCTTTTGCGTTTGCACTTGCATTTGCACTGTGATCAGAATACAGCCCTAAGAGTTTTAGTTTATAGACAGTAACAGTTTAAGATGTTTCTGTTAATAAAAGGTTTTTAAAACATACTTTTCATGTATTTTCCTTGAGAAACTATATAAAATAGGTAGGAAATGAAAAAATGATTTAAATGAATGTTTTTTGTTTTTAAATCAAGTGATTTACTTATTGATTTAAATCAGTGACTTCAATCGACTTGATTTAAATCAGCCAACCCTGCAGTCAACACTCACATATCCGACCCTATAAAAATTTGACTTCAGTGACAGTTAAACGAGTGTGACACATATCTGATTATTTTATTTTGGCCCGTTCCAACCCTTGTCAGTTTTTTCAGGGAACACAAAAAAGATACAATGTCAAAAATACATAGCTGAAAGGACTGTGTTTTAAAATACGTAGGCTTCCATTTAGATGTACTGTAGTTGGTTTTGTTGGAACAGTACTATATTTTCAATAGAAGTATTTTAATTCAGAATGATATGATTCTGAAAATATCACTTGCCAAAAGAGATGACTGTGGACACGTGAACTGTAATACAGTACATACTTTGAAATCTGGTATGTATTGTAGCAGTACGTAAATTTCCCCATTAACGGCCCAACAGCAAAATGATATCAAAATGTTACCCATCAGGGCCGTTTCTAGCCTTTTGGGGGCCCTAAGCAGGATTTGATTTGGGGGCCTCCCTTCACTGTAGCCCACTCCACTTGGCACGACATCAAACCAACATAGGCTTAAGCCTACTGTCTTGTAAATGTTTGTATGAGCACACATATGTACGAGCAAACATACAATGAACAAATAAAGACGTAAAGAATAAAGAGGGACCTGTTAGCAGCAACATCATCTTTTATTAACAAAAGGCAGTGAAAACAAAGTCTGGAATAGGGTTGCCACCTTTGAGATATGAAAATACTGGACGCCCCATCCCCTCCTATTGTCTTCTTCTTCATTTGTCTCTGCCATTGTGACTAACGTTACAGTATGCTACTTAATAGTTTTCATTCAAAAGGCTGATGAATGATGCATGATTCCATGATGGCCCTGGGCATGACTCACTCACTAACAAAATCTGTAAATTATTTGAAAACTGATCACTGTGATTATTTATGAAAATCAATTTAAAAGAAAATATATTTATTTATTTATTTATTGCTAGGGGGGCCCCTAGCGGCAGGGGGCCCTAAGCAGTCGCTTATGTCGCTTATACCTAGAAACGGCACTGTTACCCATGCACAGAACTGCGTAAAAGGCAAAAAGCAATGCAATTTAGCAAAAGATTTTAAAAAAAACACCAGTTTCCACAATTATAACAGTATCCAAAGCCAGTATTTAAAATTGCAGAACATAGTGCTCGATAAGGCCCTAATGTCACAGTTCACTTGCAAATGAAAATGCACAAAAGCAACTAAAGATCACAGATTTAAAAAGAAATATAAAAATGCATCACAGTATCTAAAACTGTTTAATGACTTTTACATTAGCGTAGCTTCTAGTTCACTTTGTTTTTGCTGCATTTTCGTCTTGTGAAATTGGAGGAAGTGCTGTGTAACTGCACAATAAAGACAGACTGATTTGGCATGGGAGAAAAAAAAAAGTGGGTTGTGACAGATAACAAGTACATTGTAACACTGAATAGATGGGCTTTGTATCAGAAAACTGGAGACGGAGTCGGAAATCATGTGTGACGGGTAAGTGCATTCAATTGTGACATTATTTACATACAGTATATATATAAAATGGGGATTGATTTTATTCTTAATGCAGGGCGGTAAAACGCGACTAACCTGTATCTGGGTAACGGATAACCGAATGCTGACTGTATGTAGTTGGTGCTTTGGTTGGCAACAATGCATGTCTATATTGTCCCAATGGAGGATGATTATAGAGCATAATTTCTCAACAGCTGGTTGTTTTTGCTAATAGCGAGTTATAAATAAAAAGTAACTTGGAGCAGTGCATAGTTACAAGTATGGGGGCATTACTTTATTAATGCACGGCCTATTTTAAAGTGGGTGGGGCTAACCAAATCATTAAAAGTGGGTGGAGTTAACAAAATAATTTAAAGAGGTGGGGCTAACCAAATCATTTAAATGGGGCGGGGTTAGTGTCGACGCATAGGGGGGGCACGCCTGGTCACGTGCCCCCCCAGATTTCTGCCAGGCAGTGGCTTAAACAATGTGTTAGGATCGTTCACACTGAAACATGTGTAAGAAATTGCAATATTGTTATATTTTTCGCTTCCCATTATAGCGGGGCGGACGTGGCATGGGCGGCGCTGATTTTTCTTTTCGCTCACGGAAAGAACTTTTTATTTACCGCGTTGCTATCAACCAATGAGAATACATAAGCAAGCTGTACTTGCTCAACCCCAAACACAGATGCATGAAACATATAGGCTATGATTACTGTATATGCTATGTAGCCTAGCTACTACACATATAGATGTGGTAGAGGACATCTACTATGTAATGAGTAGCCTATGTATTTACATAGAATGCACTCGCCTCATGACATATCTTATTGCCAGCTGACCTCTCCAGCAGCCAGCCTACTAATAAGATTATCATTTTTCACGGATTGTGCAGCCAGCTTCATCAAGGGACGGTAACCAAGTCCATCCAGGTCTTGGAGATGGAGTGGTGGTAAATGTACAACCTGTTATTAATTGAATAACTAAAGAAATAAATCAGAATGAAAGCAGTTCTGGACGCTGCTGAGAGAAAACCGGCAAAACTGTTTCAATTCCTGAGTTCGGTTACCTACTTGTTTTCATTCTGATTATTTGTTTAGGCTACAACGTGTCCGTCAGCGAATGTCAGTGCAGTGTGATACCAAAAAAAATGAGTGGTTGGATTTGCTGTCAATCAACCCAAGTTTTTTGTTGGATCAGCTGTTTGTACATTTTTTTGTGTGTTTAAATGCGCTGTAGTCAATGTAGTTAATGCAACTGTGTGCACAAGTCCCTCCTCTCCCAAACCTCCAGAAGATTAGGTACCATCGGCAGTCCTGCGTCAGTCAAAGAGTAATTACATTAGTCAGGATTTGTGAAATTAAATAAAATGGTTTGCTTTGCTTTGAACACCAAATGTGAAATGAACAACCATAAGTACGAATGAAATTATATATAGTTATTTATTATCAAAATGTGAAATTTGATGCGCATGTTAAAAGTTCAAGTCCTTTGCTTCGTATTTCCTTTTTTGTTTTTAAACGGAAGTGTTCTGAACTGAATCTCTCTTTTTAACTATTTTGCACAACAGTGTATTTGGTTATTGGATCTTCTTTTTTTTAAAAAAAGTTCTTTATTTTTCGACAATAAAACGTCAATGCACTAATAAGAAATCAGGTTGCCAATTTCACCACTGTGACTATTCACCTTAAAAAAGTTACCATTGCCACCCTCTCCCGAAAAAAAATCCTGGCTACGCCACTGTTGCCAGGGTTTATTATTTAAAAATGCGCAGTTTATTTCAAACTTTCAAAACATAATAACATAACAAAGAGTGTCTAAGACCCTTCACCGTTATATTTGTTCTCGTGTGTGACTTTCACTTTTTCAGTCAGCGAAAATATGTGCTAAAACGGAGTGAATTTGAGCCCTGTTAAAATGGCAAAAATACAGCTACGTTTGGAGTTTTTCTACAACAAAAAAGCTAAACCTCCAACGCCAGAGACATCAACAGAAACCGAACCTGACTCTTCTGTAGTTCAGAATGTTACGAACAGCACAAGAGTGTGACGATCCTTCCATTTCAAACGCTCAGGTTAGTGCAGGTGTAGATGTCTGTCGATAAGAGACTCTTGCCTGTAAAGTGCTGTTTGCAGCTCTCTTGATTGTGACAATCTGGCGTAGAACTGTTTGTGATGAAATATCTGGTAATGTTAGAAAGCTAGCTTAATGTTTACATAAAAATGGTTAAAATCGGGCATCGGGTTTGAGCATTTTTTTTTAAATTTTTTGCGGGGGGGGGGGGGGTGATGGGGGTGCTGTGCAATTGTTAATTCACGTTTTTATTAATACAGTGTCCCCTTCAGACATGTTAAAGGAGAGATTCGGAAATAACATTCAAAACTATGCGCGAGTAAATACAATCCTAACTCTTAACATCAAAAAAAAAAAAGAAAAAAGAAAAAAAATAACAATACTATATATATATATATATATATATATATATATATATATATATATATATATATATATATATATATATATATATATATAATTGCATGCCCCGGTATCTACGATATGGAGTCTTGCATGCCCCGGTAGTTGCAATATTGAGTCTTTCCATCCACCTCCGGTTGCTTCATTCCGGAGGTACATGCAATATATATATATATATATTTGCATGCCCCGGTAGCTAAATGCTTAGTTACGGCGCTGGGCAAAACCAAAGCCCATGGCCAGTATACAATATTTTTCTGTATGCATTATTTTCTGTTGAGCACTACTGACACCGTTGAAACGGTGAGTCTTAGGTCGCCTGCGGATACATTAGTCCATTCAATGCGTCTGAACCTGGTGTGTAATCCCAAGGTAACTGCTCACAGTTAACACGTTTTAATACGTTAATTCACGTTTTAAGTAATACAGTGTCCCCTTCAGACATGTCTAAGGAGAAATTCGGAAATAACATACAAAACTATGCGCGAGTAAATACCATCCTAACTATTAACATCCAAAAAAAAAAAAAAAAGAAAAAAAAATAACAATTATATATATCGCTACCAAGATTGTATTGAATTAACAAAACAAATAATAATAATTAACTGAGAGGTATTGGAAGAAAAAATACACCTATTTTGTTTATAACTTTTAGAATGTTTGTATGCTGTAGCTGCAATATTGAGTCTTTCCATCCACCTCCGGTTGCTTCATTCCGGAGATCCATGCAATTTATATATATATATATATATATATATATATATATATATATATATATATATATATATATATATATATATATATATATATATATATATATATAAATAATTGCATGCCCCGGTAGCTCCGATATAGAGTCTTGCATGCCCCGCTAGCTACGATATGGAGTCTTTCCATCCACCTCCGGTTGCTTCATTCCGGAGGTGCATGCAATATATATATATATTTGCATACCCCGGTAGCTAAAAGCTTAGTTACGGCTCTGGGCAAAACCAACGCCCTTGGCCAGTATACAATATTTTTCTCTATGCATTCTTTTCTGTTGAGCACTCCTGACACCGTTGAAACGGTGAGTCTCAGGTCGCCTGCGGATACATAAGTCCAATCATTGCGTCTGAACCTGGTGTGCAATCCCAAGGTAACTGCTCACTTTTAACACGATTTAAGACATTAATTCACGTTTTAAGTAATACAGTGTCCCCTTCAGACATGTTAAAGGAGAGATTCGGAAATAACATTCAAACCTATGCGCGAGTAAATACCATCCTAACTCCTAACATCCAAAAAAAAAGAAAAAAGAAAAAAAAATAACAATAATTTATATATATATATATATATATATATATATATATATATATATATATATATATATATATATATATATATATATATAATTGCATGCCCCGGTAGCTCCGATATGGAGTCTTGCGTGCCCCGCTAGCTACGATATGGAGTCTTTCCATCCACCTCCGGTTGCTTCATCCCGGAGGTGCATGCAAGATATATATATATATATATATATATATATATATATATATATATATATATATATATATATATATATATATATATATATTTGCATGCCCCGGTAGCTAAAAGCTTAGTTACGGCTCTGGGCAAAACCAACGCCCTTGGCCAGTATACTACTATGCATTCGTATCTATGTGTATATGGTAGCTAGCGGTATACCGGCTCTTAAGGTAGCTTGTGTTGGAGCAGCAGGACAAGCTCGCCATCCCGCCCGCTGCTTTCCTGCTCACCAAAACACAACGCACCCAGGGGAGAGATACCATGGTAAATAGGAAACCTATTTACCATGGTATCCCTCCCCTGCGGCGGCTGCTCTTGATCTCCGGCTGCTCTTGATCTCCGTGAACGCACCCGCTGTCACATTGAAGCGCTTGAAAACACAGCACAACATTCCCTAATAACACTTGCAATGC
Organism: Acipenser ruthenus; assembly: GCF_902713425.1. Taxonomy (NCBI): domain Eukaryota; kingdom Metazoa; phylum Chordata; class Actinopteri; order Acipenseriformes; family Acipenseridae; genus Acipenser; species Acipenser ruthenus. Next base: position 28,013 of record NW_026708452.1, on the reverse strand, counting down.
ATTATGACTTCAAAGGTATGACTTTAAGTCTATGACATTATTATTTATTGATTTTATTTTGTTTTATTTCTTTGATCACCAACTGCCACGACAACACACTCGTTTTTTTTTTTTATGCAGTACTCCTGACGAACTTCACCCATTGCCCGCATCGTACCGGCTCTTAAGGTAGCTTGTGTTGGAGCAGCAGGACAAGCTCGCCATCCCGCCCGCTGCTTTCCTGCTCACCAAAACACAACGCACCCAGGGGAGAGATACCATGGTAAATAGGAAACCTATTTACCATGGTATCCCTCCCCTGCGGCGGCTGCTCTTCATCTCCGGCTGCTCTTGATCTCCGTGAACGCACCCGCTGTCACATTGAAGCGCTTGAAAACACAGCACAACATTCCCTAATAACACTTGCAATGCATTATGACTTCAAAGGTATGACTTTAAGTCTATGACATTATTATTTATTGATTTTATTTTGTTTTATTTCTTTGCTCACCAACTGCCACGACAACAACTCGTTTTTTTTTTTTTTTATGCAGTACTCCTGACGAACTTCACCCATTGACCGCATCGTACCGGCTCTTAAGGTAGCTTGTGTTGGAGCAGCAGGACAAGCTCGCCATCCCGCCCGCTACTTTCCTGCTCACCAAAACACAACGCACCCAGGGGAGAGATACCATGGTAAATAGGAAACCTATTTACCTATAAATAGGAAACCTATTTACCATGGTATCCCTCCCCTGCGGCGGCTGCTCTTCATCTCCGGCTGCTCTTGATCTCCGTGAACGCACCCGCTGTCACATTGAAGCGCTTGAAAACACAGCACAACATTCCCTAATAACACTTGCAATGCATTATGACTTCAAAGGTATGACTTTAAGTCTATGACATTATTATTTATTGATTTTATTTTGTTTTATTTCTTTGATCACCAACTGCCACGACAACACACTTTTTTTTTTATGCAGTACTCCTGACGAACTTCACCCATTGCCCGCATCGTACCGGCTCTTAAGGTAGCTTGTGTTGGAGCAGCAGGACAAGCTCGCCATCCCGCCCGCTGCTTTCCTGCTCACCAAAACACAACGCACCCAGGGGAGAGATACCATGGTAAATAGGAAACCTATTTACCATGGTATCCCTCCCCTGCGGCGGCTGCTCTTCATCTCCGGCTGCTCTTGATCTCCGTGAACGCACCCGCTGTCACATTGAAGCGCTTGAAAACACAGCACAACATTCCCTAATAACACTTGCAATGCATTATGACTTCAAAGGTATGACTTTAAGTCTATGACATTATTATTTATTGATTTTATTTTGTTTTATTTCTTTGCTCACCAACTGCCACGACAACAACTCGTTTTTTTTTTTTTTTATGCAGTACTCCTGACGAACTTCACCCATTGACCGCATCGTACCGGCTCTTAAGGTAGCTTGTGTTGGAGCAGCAGGACAAGCTCGCCATCCCGCCCGCTGCTTTCCTGCTCACCAAAACACAACGCACCCAGGGGAGAGATACCATGGTAAATAGGAAACCTATTTACCATGGTATCCCTCCCCTGCGGCGGCTGCTCTTCATCTCCGGCTGCTCTTGATCTCCGTGAACGCACCCGCTGTCACATTGAAGCGCTTGAAAACACAGCACAACATTCCCTAATAACACTTGCAATGCATTATGACTTCAAAGGTATGACTTTAAGTCTATGACATTATTATTTATTGATTTTATTTTGTTTTATTTCTTTGATCACCAACTGCCACGACAACACACTCGTTTTTTTTTTTATGCAGTACTCCTGACGAACTTCACCCATTGCCCGCATCGTACCGGCTCTTAAGGTAGCTTGTGTTGGAGCAGCAGGACAAGCTCGCCATCCCGCCCGCTGCTTTCCTGCTCACCAAAACACAACGCACCCAGGGGAGAGATACCATGGTAAATAGGAAACCTATTTACCATGGTATCCCTCCCCTGCGGCGGCTGCTCTTCATCTCCGGCTGCTCTTGATCTCCGTGAACGCACCCGCTGTCACATTGAAGCGCTTGAAAACACAGCACAACATTCCCTAATAACACTTGCAATGCATTATGACTTCAAAGGTATGACTTTAAGTCTATGACATTATTATTTATTGATTTTATTTTGTTTTATTTCTTTGATCATCAACTGCCACGACAACACACTCGTTTTTTTTTTTTTATGCAGTACTCCTGACGAACTTCACCCATTGCCCGCATCGTACCGGCTCTTAAGGTAGCTTGTGTTGGAGCAGCAGGACAAGCTCGCCATCCCGCCCGCTGCTTTCCTGCTCACCAAAACACAACGCACCCAGGGGAGAGATACCATGGTAAATAGGTAACCTATTTACCATGGTATCCCTCCCCTGCGGCGGCTGCTCTTGATCTCCGTGAACGCACCCGCTGTCACATTGAAGCGCTTGAAAACACAGCACAACATTCCCTAATAACACTTGCAATGCATTATGACTTAAAAGGTATGACTTTAAGTCTATGACATTATTATTTATTGATTGTATTTTGTTTTATTTCTTTTATCACCAACTGCCACGACAACACACTCGTTTTTTTTTTTATGCAGTACTCCTGACGAACTTCACCCATTGCCCGCATCGTACCGGCTCTTAAGGTAGCTTGTGTTGGAGCAGCAGGACAAGCTCGCCATCCCGCCCGCTGCTTTCCTGCTCACCAAAACACAACGCACCCAGGGGAGAGATACCATGGTAAATAGGAAACCTATTTACCATGGTATCCCTCCCCTGCGGCGGCTGCTCTTGATCTCCGGCTGCTCTTGATCTCCGTGAACGCACCCGCTGTCACATTGAAGCGCTTGAAAACACAGCACAACATTCCCTAATAACACTTGCAATGCATTATGACTTCAAAGGTATGACTTTAAGTCTATGACATTATTATTTATTGATTTTATTTTGTTTTATTTCTTTGATCATCAACTGCCACGACAACACACTCGTTTTTTTTTTTTATGCAGTACTCCTGACGAACTTCACCCATTGCCCGCATCGTACCGGCTCTTAAGGTAGCTTGTGTTGGAGCAGCAGGACAAGCTCGCCATCCCGCCCGCTGCTTTCCTGCTCACCAAAACACAACGCACCCAGGGGAGAGATACCATGGTAAATAGGTAACCTATTTACCATGGTATCCCTCCCCTGCGGCGGCTGCTCTTGATCTCCGTGAACGCACCCGCTGTCACATTGAAGCGCTTGAAAACACAGCACAACATTCCCTAATAACACTTGCAATGCATTATGACTACAAAGGTATGACTTTAAGTCTATGACATTATTATTTATTGATTGTATTTTGTTTTATTTCTTTTATCACCAACTGCCACGACAACACACTCGTTTTTTTTTTTTATGCAGTACTCCTGACGAACTTCACCCATTGACCGCATCGTACCGGCTCTTAAGGTAGCTTGTGTTGGAGCAGCAGGACAAGCTCGCCATCCCGCCCGCTGCTTTCCTGCTCACCAAAACACAACGCACCCAGGGGAGAGATACCCTGGTAAATAGGAAACCTATTTACCATTGTATCCCTCCCCTGCGGCGGCTGCTCTTCATCTCCGGCTGCTCTTGATCTCCGTGAACGCACCCGCTGTCACATTGAAGCGCTTGAAAACACAGCACAACATTCCCTAATAACACTTGCAATGCATTATGACTTCAAAGGTATGACTTTAAGTCTATGACATTATTATTTATTGATTTTATTTTGTTTTATTTCTTTGATCATCAACTGCCACGACAACACACTCGTTTTTTTTTTTTTATGCAGTACTCCTGACGAACTTCACCCATTGCCCGCATCGTACCGGCTCTTAAGGTAGCTTGTGTTGGAGCAGCAGGACAAGCTCGCCATCCCGCCCGCTGCTTTCCTGCTCACCAAAACACAACGCACCCAGGGGAGAGATACCATGGTAAATAGGTAACCTATTTACCATGGTATCCCTCCCCTGCGGCGGCTGCTCTTGATCTCCGTGAACGCACCCGCTGTCACATTGAAGCGCTTGAAAACACAGCACAACATTCCCTAATAACACTTGCAATGCATTATGACTTAAAAGGTATGACTTTAAGTCTATGACATTATTATTTATTGATTGTATTTTGTTTTATTTCTTTTATCACCAACTGCCACGACAACACACTCGTTTTTTTTTTTATGCAGTACTCCTGACGAACTTCACCCATTGACCGCATCGTACCGGCTCTTAAGGTAGCTTGTGTTGGAGCAGCAGGACAAGCTCGCCATCCCGCCCGCTGCTTTCCTGCTCACCAAAACACAACGCACCCAGGGGAGAGATACCATGGTAAATAGGAAACCTATTTACCATGGTATCCCTCCCCTGCGGCGGCTGCTCTTCATCTCCGGCTGCTCTTGATCTCCGTGAACGCACCCGCTGTCACATTGAAGCGCTTGAAAACACAGCACAACATTCCCTAATAACACTTGCAATGCATTATGACTTCAAAGGTATGACTTTAAGTCTATGACATTATTATTTATTGATTTTATTTTGTTTTATTTCTTTGATCACCAACTGCCACGACAACACACTCGTTTTTTTTTTTATGCAGTACTCCTGACGAACTTCACCCATTGCCCGCATCGTACCGGCTCTTAAGGTAGCTTGTGTTGGAGCAGCAGGACAAGCTCGCCATCCCGCCCGCTGCTTTCCTGCTCACCAAAACACAACGCACCCAGGGGAGAGATACCATGGTAAATAGGTAACCTATTTACCATGGTATCCCTCCCCTGCGGCGGCTGCTCTTGATCTCCGGCTGCTCTTGATCTCCGTGAACGCACCCGCTGTCACATTGAAGCGCTTGAAAACACAGCACAACATTCCCTAATAACACTTGCAATGCATTATGACTTCAAAGGTATGACTTTAAGTCTATGACATTATTATTTATTGATTTTATTTTGTTTTATTTCTTTGATCACCAACTGCCACGACAACACACTCGTGTTTTTTTTTTTTTTATGCAGTACTCCTGACGAACTTCACCCATTGACCGCATCGTACCGGCTCTTAAGGTAGCTTGTGTTGGAGCAGCAGGACAAGCTCGCCATCCCGCCCGCTGCTTTCCTGCTCACCAAAACACAACGCACCCAGGGGAGAGATACCATGGTAAATAGGTAACCTATTTACCATGGTATCCCTCCCCTGCGGCGGCTGCTCTTGATCTCCGTGAACGCACCCGCTGTCACATTGAAGCGCTTGAAAACACAGCACAACATTCCCTAATAACACTTGCAATGCATTATGACTTCAAAGGTATGACTTTAAGTCTATGACATTATTATTTATTGATTTTATTTTGTTTTATTTCTTTGCTCACCAACTGCCACGACAACAACTCGTTTTTTTTTTTTTTTATGCAGTACTCCTGACGAACTTCACCCATTGACCGCATCGTACCGGCTCTTAAGGTAGCTTGTGTTGGAGCAGCAGGACAAGCTCGCCATCCCGCCCGCTGCTTTCCTGCTCACCAAAACACAACGCACACAGGGGAGAGATACCATGGTAAATAGGAAACCTATTTACCATGGTATCCCTCCCCTGCGGCGGCTGCTCTTCATCTCCGGCTGCTCTTGATCTCCGTGAACGCACCCGCTGTCACATTGAAGCGCTTGAAAACACAGCACAACATTCCCTAATAACACTTGCAATGCATTATGACTTCAAAGGTATGACTTTAAGTCTATGACATTATTATTTATTGATTTTATTTTGTTTTATTTCTTTGATCACCAACTGCCACGACAACACACTCGTTTTTTTTTTTTATGCAGTACTCCTGACGAACTTCACCCATTGCCCGCATCGTACCGGCTCTTAAGGTAGCTTGTGTTGGAGCAGCAGGACAAGCTCGCCATCCCGCCCGCTGCTTTCCTGCTCACCAAAACACAACGCACCCAGGGGAGAGATACCATGGTAAATAGGTAACCTATTTACCATGGTATCCCTCCCCTGCGGCGGCTGCTCTTGATCTCCGGCTGCTCTTGATCTCCGTGAACGCACCCGCTGTCACATTGAAGCGCTTGAAAACACAGCACAACATTCCCTAATAACACTTGCAATGCATTATGACTTCAAAGGTATGACTTTAAGTCTATGACATTATTATTTATTGATTTTATTTTGTTTTATTTCTTTGATCACCAACTGCCACGACAACACACTCGTGTTTTTTTTTTTTTTATGCAGTACTCCTGACGAACTTCACCCATTGACCGCATCGTACCGGCTCTTAAGGTAGCTTGTGTTGGAGCAGCAGGACAAGCTCGCCATCCCGCCCGCTGCTTTCCTGCTCACCAAAACACAACGCACACAGGGGAGAGATACCATGGTAAATAGGTAACCTATTTACCATGGTATCCCTCCCCTGCGGCGGCTGCTCTTGATCTCCGTGAACGCACCCGCTGTCACATTGAAGCGCTTGAAAACACAGCACAACATTCCCTAATAACACTTGCAATGCATTATGACTTCAAAGGTATGACTTTAAGTCTATGACATTATTATTTATTGATTTTATTTTGTTTTATTTCTTTGCTCACCAACTGCCACGACAACAACTCGTTTTTTTTTTTTTTTATGCAGTACTCCTGACGAACTTCACCCATTGACCGCATCGTACCGGCTCTTAAGGTAGCTTGTGTTGGAGCAGCAGGACAAGCTCGCCATCCCGCCCGCTGCTTTCCTGCTCACCAAAACACAACGCACCCAGGGGAGAGATACCATGGTAAATAGGAAACCTATTTACCATGGTATCCCTCCCCTGCGGCGGCTGCTCTTCATCTCCGGCTGCTCTTGATCTCCGTGAACGCACCCGCTGTCACATTGAAGCGCTTGAAAACACAGCACAACATTCCCTAATAACACTTGCAATGCATTATGACTTAAAAGGTATGACTTTAAGTCTATGACATTATTATTTATTGATTGTATTTTGTTTTATTTCTTTTATCACCAACTGCCACGACAACACACTCGTTTTTTTTTTTTTTATGCAGTACTCCTGACGAACTTCACCCATTGACCGCATCGTACCGGCTCTTAAGGTAGCTTGTGTTGGAGCAGCAGGACAAGCTCGCCATCCCGCCCGCTGCTTTCCTGCTCACCAAAACACAACGCACCCAGGGGAGAGATACCATGGTAAATAGGAAACCTATTTACCATGGTATCCCTCCCCTGCGGCGGCTGCTCTTCATCTCCGGCTGCTCTTGATCTCCGTGAACGCACCCGCTGTCACATTGAAGCGCTTGAAAACACAGCACAACATTCCCTAATAACACTTGCAATGCATTATGACTTCAAAGGTATGACTTTAAGTCTATGACATTATTATTTATTGATTTTATTTTGTTTTATTTCTTTGATCACCAACTGCCACGACAACACACTCGTTTTTTTTTTATCTACGGTGTTAGGAGTTAGGGTGTTATTTACTCGCGCATAGTTTTGAATGTTATTTCCGATTCTATCCTTTAACATTTCTGAAGGGGACACTGTATTACTTAAAACGTGAATTAACGAACTAAAACGTGTTAAAAGTGAGCAGTTGCCTTGGGATTACACACTAGGTTCAGAAGCATTGATTGTACTAATGTATCCGCAGGCGACCTAAAACTCACCGTTTCAACGGTGTCAGAAGTCCTCAACTGAAAAGAATGCATACAGAAAAATATTGTATACTGGCCATGGGCTTTGGTTTTGCCCAGAGCCGTAACTAAGCATTTAGCTACCGGGGCACGCAAATATATATATATATATATATATATATATATATATATATATATATATATATATATATATATATATATATATATATATATATATATATTATTGTTATTTTTTTTCTTTCTTTTTTTTTTTTTTTGGATGTTAGGAGTTAGGATGGTATTTACTCGCGCATAGTTTTGAATGTTATTCCCGAATCTCTCCTTTAACATGTCTGAAGGGGACACTGTAATACTTAAAACGTGAATTAACGAACTAAAACGTGTTAAAAGTGAGCAGTTGCCTTGGGATTACACACCAGGTTCAGAAGCATTGATTGTACTAATGTATCCGCAGGCGACCTAAGACTCACCGTTTCAACGGTGTCAGTAGTGCTCAACAGAAAATAATAGTTACGGCTCTCTGCAAAACCAAAGCCCATGGCCAGTATACAATATTTTTCTTTATGCATTCTTTTCTGTTGAGCACTACTGACACCGTTGAAACGATGAGTCTTAGTTAACCTGCGGATACATTAGTCCAATCAATGCGTCTGAACCTGGTGTGTAATCCCAAGGTAACTGCTCACTGTTGACACGTTTTAAGTAATACAGTGTCCCCTTCAGAAATGTTAAAGGAGAGAATCGGAAATGACATTCAAAACTATGCGCGAGTAAATACCATCCTAAATCTTAACATCCATTTAGCTACCGGGGCACGCAAATTTTTTGTTATTTTTTTTCCTATTTACCATGGTATCCCTCCCCTGCGGCGGCTGCTCTTGATCTCCGTGAACGCACCCGCTGTCACATTGAAGCGCTTGAAAACACAGCACAACATTCCCTAATAACACTTGCAATGCATTATGACTTAAAAGGTATGACTTTAAGTCTATGACATTATTATTTATTGATTGTATTTTGTTTTATTTCTTTTATCACCAACTGCCACGACAACACACTCGTTTTTTTTTTTATGCAGTACTCCTGACGAACTTCACCCATTGCCCGCATCGTACCGGCTCTTAAGGTAGCTTGTGTTGGAGCAGCAGGACAAGCTCGCCATCCCGCCCGCTGCTTTCCTGCTCACCAAAACACAACGCACCCAGGGGAGAGATACCATGGTAAATAGGAAACCTATTTACCATGGTATCCCTCCCCTGCGGCGGCTGCTCTTCATCTCCGGCTGCTCTTGATCTCCGTGAACGCACCCGCTGTCACATTGAAGCGCTTGAAAACACAGCACAACATTCCCTAATAACACTTGCAATGCATTATGACTTCAAAGGTATGACTTTAAGTCTATGACATTATTATTTATTGATTTTATTTTGTTTTATTTCTTTGATCATCAACTGCCACGACAACACACTCGTTTTTTTTTTTTTATGCAGTACTCCTGACGAACTTCACCCATTGCCCGCATCGTACCGGCTCTTAAGGTAGCTTGTGTTGGAGCAGCAGGACAAGCTCGCCATCCCGCCCGCTGCTTTCCTGCTCACCAAAACACAACGCACCCAGGGGAGAGATACCATGGTAAATAGGTAACCTATTTACCATGGTATCCCTCCCCTGCGGCGGCTGCTCTTGATCTCCGTGAACGCACCCGCTGTCACATTGAAGCGCTTGAAAACACAGCACAACATTCCCTAATAACACTTGCAATGCATTATGACTTCAAAGGTATGACTTTAAGTCTATGACATTATTATTTATTGATTTTATTTTGTTTTATTTCTTTGATCATCAACTGCCACGACAACACACTCGTTTTTTTTTTTTATGCAGTACTCCTGACGAACTTCACCCATTGCCCGCATCGTACCGGCTCTTAAGGTAGCTTGTGTTGGAGCAGCAGGACAAGCTCGCCATCCCGCCCGCTGCTTTCCTGCTCACCAAAACACAACGCACCCAGGGGAGAGATACCATGGTAAATAGGTAACCTATTTACCATGGTATCCCTCCCCTGCGGCGGCTGCTCTTGATCTCCGTGAACGCACCCGCTGTCACATTGAAGCGCTTGAAAACACAGCACAACATTCCCTAATAACACTTGCAATGCATTATGACTTAAAAGGTATGACTTTAAGTCTATGACATTATTATTTATTGATTGTATTTTGTTTTATTTCTTTTATCACCAACTGCCACGACAACACACTCGTTTTTTTTTTTTATGCAGTACTCCTGACGAACTTCACCCATTGACCGCATCGTACCGGCTCTTAAGGTAGCTTGTGTTGGAGCAGCAGGACAAGCTCGCCATCCCGCCCGCTGCTTTCCTGCTCACCAAAACACAACGCACCCACAACGCATAGGTTTCCTATTTACCATGGTATCCCTCCCCTGCGGCGGCTGCTCTTCATCTCCGGCTGCTCTTGATCTCCGTGAACGCACCCGCTGTCACATTGAAGCGCTTGAAAACACAGCACAACATTCCCTAATAACACTTGCAATGCATTATGACTTCAAAGGTATGACTTTAAGTCTATGACATTATAATTTATTGATTTTATTTTGTTTTATTTCTTTGATCACCAACTGCCACGACAACACACTCGTTTTTTTTTTTTATGCAGTACTCCTGACGAACTTCACCCATTGCCCGCATCGTACCGGCTCTTAAGGTAGCTTGTGTTGGAGCAGCAGGACAAGCTCGCCATCCCGCCCGCTGCTTTCCTGCTCACCAAAACACAACGCACCCAGGGGAGAGATACCATGGTAAATAGGTAACCTATTTACCATGGTATCCCTCCCCTGCGGCGGCTGCTCTTGATCTCCGTGAACGCACCCGCTGTCACATTGAAGCGCTTGAAAACACAGCACAACATTCCCTAATAACACTTGCAATGCATTATGACTTCAAAGGTATGACTTTAAGTCTATGACATTATTATTTATTGATTTTATTTTGTTTTATTTCTTTGCTCACCAACTGCCACGACAACAACTCGTTTTTTTTTTTTTTTATGCAGTACTCCTGACGAACTTCACCCATTGACCGCATCGTACCGGCTCTTAAGGTAGCTTGTGTTGGAGCAGCAGGACAAGCTCGCCATCCCGCCCGCTGCTTTCCTGCTCACCAAAACACAACGCACCCAGGGGAGAGATACCATGGTAAATAGGAAACCTATTTACCTATAAATAGGAAACCTATTTACCATGGTATCCCTCCCCTGCGGCGGCTGCTCTTCATCTCCGGCTGCTCTTGATCTCCGTGAACGCACCCGCTGTCACATTGAAGCGCTTGAAAACACAGCACAACATTCCCTAATAACACTTGCAATGCATTATGACTTCAAAGGTATGACTTTAAGTCTATGACATTATTATTTATTGATTTTATTTTGTTTTATTTCTTTGATCACCAACTGCCACGACAACACACTCGTTTTTTTTTATCTACGGTGTTAGGAGTTAGGGTGTTATTTACTCGCGCATAGTTTTGAATGTTATTTCCGATTCTATCCTTTAACATTTCTGAAGGGGACACTGTATTACTTAAAACGTGAATTAACGAACTAAAACGTGTTAAAAGTGAGCAGTTGCCTTGGGATTACACACTAGGTTCAGAAGCATTGATTGTACTAATGTATCCGCAGGCGACCTAAAACTCACCGTTTCAACGGTGTCAGAAGTCCTCAACTGAAAAGAATGCATACAGAAAAATATTGTATACTGGCCATGGGCTTTGGTTTTGCCCAGAGCCGTAACTAAGCATTTAGCTACCGGGGCACGCAAATATATATATATATATATATATATATATATATATATATATATATATATATATATATATATATATATATATATATATATATATATATATATTATTGTTATTTTTTTTCTTTCTTTTTTTTTTTTTTTGGATGTTAGGAGTTAGGATGGTATTTACTCGCGCATAGTTTTGAATGTTATTCCCGAATCTCTCCTTTAACATGTCTGAAGGGGACACTGTATTACTTAAAACGTGAATTAACGAACTAAAACGTGTTAAAAGTGAGCAGTTGCCTTGGGATTACACACCAGGTTCAGAAGCATTGATTGTACTAATGTATCCGCAGGCGACCTAAGACTCACCGTTTCAACGGTGTCAGTAGTGCTCAACAGAAAATAATAGTTACGGCTCTCTGCAAAACCAAAGCCCATGGCCAGTATACAATATTTTTCTTTATGCATTCTTTTCTGTTGAGCACTACTGACACCGTTGAAACGATGAGTCTTAGTTAACCTGCGGATACATTAGTCCAATCAATGCGTCTGAACCTGGTGTGTAATCCCAAGGTAACTGCTCACTGTTGACACGTTTTAAGTAATACAGTGTCCCCTTCAGAAATGTTAAAGGAGAGAATCGGAAATGACATTCAAAACTATGCGCGAGTAAATACCATCCTAAATCTTAACATCCATTTAGCTACCGGGGCACGCAAATTTTTTGTTATTTTTTTTCCTATTTACCATGGTATCCCTCCCCTGCGGCGGCTGCTCTTGATCTCCGTGAACGCACCCGCTGTCACATTGAAGCGCTTGAAAACACAGCACAACATTCCCTAATAACACTTGCAATGCATTATGACTTAAAAGGTATGACTTTAAGTCTATGACATTATTATTTATTGATTGTATTTTGTTTTATTTCTTTTATCACCAACTGCCACGACAACACACTCGTTTTTTTTTTTATGCAGTACTCCTGACGAACTTCACCCATTGCCCGCATCGTACCGGCTCTTAAGGTAGCTTGTGTTGGAGCAGCAGGACAAGCTCGCCATCCCGCCCGCTGCTTTCCTGCTCACCAAAACACAACGCACCCAGGGGAGAGATACCATGGTAAATAGGAAACCTATTTACCATGGTATCCCTCCCCTGCGGCGGCTGCTCTTCATCTCCGGCTGCTCTTGATCTCCGTGAACGCACCCGCTGTCACATTGAAGCGCTTGAAAACACAGCACAACATTCCCTAATAACACTTGCAATGCATTATGACTTCAAAGGTATGACTTTAAGTCTATGACATTATTATTTATTGATTTTATTTTGTTTTATTTCTTTGATCATCAACTGCCACGACAACACACTCGTTTTTTTTTTTTTATGCAGTACTCCTGACGAACTTCACCCATTGCCCGCATCGTACCGGCTCTTAAGGTAGCTTGTGTTGGAGCAGCAGGACAAGCTCGCCATCCCGCCCGCTGCTTTCCTGCTCACCAAAACACAACGCACCCAGGGGAGAGATACCATGGTAAATAGGTAACCTATTTACCATGGTATCCCTCCCCTGCGGCGGCTGCTCTTGATCTCCGTGAACGCACCCGCTGTCACATTGAAGCGCTTGAAAACACAGCACAACATTCCCTAATAACACTTGCAATGCATTATGACTTAAAAGGTATGACTTTAAGTCTATGACATTATTATTTATTGATTGTATTTTGTTTTATTTCTTTTATCACCAACTGCCACGACAACACACTCGTTTTTTTTTTTTATGCAGTACTCCTGACGAACTTCACCCATTGACCGCATCGTACCGGCTCTTAAGGTAGCTTGTGTTGGAGCAGCAGGACAAGCTCGCCATCCCGCCCGCTGCTTTCCTGCTCACCAAAACACAACGCACCCAGGGGAGAGATACCATGGTAAATAGGAAACCTATTTACCATGGTATCCCTCCCCTGCGGCGGCTGCTCTTCATCTCCGGCTGCTCTTGATCTCCGTGAACGCACCCGCTGTCACATTGAAGCGCTTGAAAACACAGCACAACATTCCCTAATAACACTTGCAATGCATTATGACTTCAAAGGTATGACTTTAAGTCTATGACATTATTATTTATTGATTTTATTTTGTTTTATTTCTTTGATCACCAACTGCCACGACAACACACTCGTTTTTTTTTTTTATGCAGTACTCCTGACGAACTTCACCCATTGCCCGCATCGTACCGGCTCTTAAGGTAGCTTGTGTTGGAGCAGCAGGACAAGCTCGCCATCCCGCCCGCTGCTTTCCTGCTCACCAAAACACAACGCACCCAGGGGAGTGATACCATGGTAAATAGGTAACCTATTTACCATGGTATCCCTCCCCTGCGGCGGCTGCTCTTGATCTCCGTGAACGCACCCGCTGTCACATTGAAGCGCTTGAAAACACAGCACAACATTCCCTAATAACACTTGCAATGCATTATGACTTCAAAGGTATGACTTTAAGTCTATGACATTATTATTTATTGATTTTATTTTGTTTTATTTCTTTGCTCACCAACTGCCACGACAACAACTCGTTTTTTTTTTTTTTTATGCAGTACTCCTGACGAACTTCACCCATTGACCGCATCGTACCGGCTCTTAAGGTAGCTTGTGTTGGAGCAGCAGGACAAGCTCGCCATCCCGCCCGCTGCTTTCCTGCTCACCAAAACACAACGCACCCAGGGGAGAGATACCATGGTAAATAGGAAACCTATTTACCTATAAATAGGAAACCTATTTACCATGGTATCCCTCCCCTGCGGCGGCTGCTCTTCATCTCCGGCTGCTCTTGATCTCCGTGAACGCACCCGCTGTCACATTGAAGCGCTTGAAAACACAGCACAACATTCCCTAATAACACTTGCAATGCATTATGACTTCAAAGGTATGACTTTAAGTCTATGACATTATTATTTATTGATTTTATTTTGTTTTATTTCTTTGATCACCAACTGCCACGACAACACACTCGTTTTTTTTTTATCTACGGTGTTAGGAGTTAGGGTGTTATTTACTCGCGCATAGTTTTGAATGTTATTTCCGATTCTATCCTTTAACATTTCTGAAGGGGACACTGTATTACTTAAAACGTGAATTAACGAACTAAAACGTGTTAAAAGTGAGCAGTTGCCTTGGGATTACACACTAGGTTCAGAAGCATTGATTGTACTAATGTATCCGCAGGCGACCTAAAACTCACCGTTTCAACGGTGTCAGAAGTCCTCAACTGAAAAGAATGCATACAGAAAAATATTGTATACTGGCCATGGGCTTTGGTTTTGCCCAGAGCCGTAACTAAGCATTTAGCTACCGGGGCACGCAAATATATATATATATATATATATATATATATATATATATATATATATATATATATATATATATATATATATATATATATTATTGTTATTTTTTTTCTTTCTTTTTTTTTTTTTTTGGATGTTAGGAGTTAGGATGGTATTTACTCGCGCATAGTTTTGAATGTTATTCCCGAATCTCTCCTTTAACATGTCTGAAGGGGACACTGTATTACTTAAAACGTGAATTAACGAACTAAAACGTGTTAAAAGTGAGCAGTTGCCTTGGGATTACACACCAGGTTCAGAAGCATTGATTGTACTAATGTATCCGCAGGCGACCTAAGACTCACCGTTTCAACGGTGTCAGTAGTGCTCAACAGAAAATAATAGTTACGGCTCTCTGCAAAACCAAAGCCCATGGCCAGTATACAATATTTTTCTTTATGCATTCTTTTCTGTTGAGCACTACTGACACCGTTGAAACGATGAGTCTTAGTTAACCTGCGGATACATTAGTCCAATCAATGCGTCTGAACCTGGTGTGTAATCCCAAGGTAACTGCTCACTGTTGACACGTTTTAAGTAATACAGTGTCCCCTTCAGAAATGTTAAAGGAGAGAATCGGAAATGACATTCAAAACTATGCGCGAGTAAATACCATCCTAAATCTTAACATCCATTTAGCTACCGGGGCACGCAAATTTTTTGTTATTTTTTTTCCTATTTACCATGGTATCCCTCCCCTGCGGCGGCTGCTCTTGATCTCCGTGAACGCACCCGCTGTCACATTGAAGCGCTTGAAAACACAGCACAACATTCCCTAATAACACTTGCAATGCATTATGACTTCAAAGGTATGACTTTAAGTCTATGACATTATTATTTATTGATTTTATTTTGTTTTATTTCTTTGATCATCAACTGCCACGACAACACACTCGTTTTTTTTTTTTTATGCAGTACTCCTGACGAACTTCACCCATTGCCCGCATCGTACCGGCTCTTAAGGTAGCTTGTGTTGGAGCAGCAGGACAAGCTCGCCATCCCGCCCGCTGCTTTCCTGCTCACCAAAACACAACGCACCCAGGGGAGAGATACCATGGTAAATAGGTAACCTATTTACCATGGTATCCCTCCCCTGCTCCGGCTGCTCTTGATCTCCGTGAACGCACCCGCTGTCACATTGAAGCGCTTGAAAACACAGCACAACATTCCCTAATAACACTTGCAATGCATTATGACTTCAAAGGTATGACTTTAAGTCTATGACATTATTATTTATTGATTTTATTTTGTTTTATTTCTTTGCTCACCAACTGCCACGACAACAACTCGTTTTTTTTTTTTTTTATGCAGTACTCCTGACGAACTTCACCCATTGACCGCATCGTACCGGCTCTTAAGGTAGCTTGTGTTGGAGCAGCAGGACAAGCTCGCCATCCCGCCCGCTGCTTTCCTGCTCACCAAAACACAACGCACCCAGGGGAGAGATACCATGGTAAATAGGAAACCTATTTACCATGGTATCCCTCCCCTGCGGCGGCTGCTCTTCATCTCCGGCTGCTCTTGATCTCCGTGAACGCACCCGCTGTCACATTGAAGCGCTTGAAAACACAGCACAACATTCCCTAATAACACTTGCAATGCATTATGACTTAAAAGGTATGACTTTAAGTCTATGACATTATTATTTATTGATTGTATTTTGTTTTATTTCTTTTATCACCAACTGCCACGACAACACACTCGTTTTTTTTTTTTATGCAGTACTCCTGACGAACTTCACCCATTGACCGCATCGTACCGGCTCTTAAGGTAGCTTGTGTTGGAGCAGCAGGACAAGCTCGCCATCCCGCCCGCTGCTTTCCTGCTCACCAAAACACAACGCACCCAGGGGAGAGATACCATGGTAAATAGGAAACCTATTTACCATGGTATCCCTCCCCTGCGGCGGCTGCTCTTCATCTCCGGCTGCTCTTGATCTCCGTGAACGCACCCGCTGTCACATTGAAGCGCTTGAAAACACAGCACAACATTCCCTAATAACACTTGCAATGCATTATGACTTCAAAGGTATGACTTTAAGTCTATGACATTATTATTTATTGATTTTATTTTGTTTTATTTCTTTGATCACCAACTGCCACGACAACACACTCGTTTTTTTTTTATCTACGGTGTTAGGAGTTAGGGTGTTATTTACTCGCGCATAGTTTTGAATGTTATTTCCGATTCTATCCTTTAACATTTCTGAAGGGGACACTGTATTACTTAAAACGTGAATTAACGAACTAAAACGTGTTAAAAGTGAGCAGTTGCCTTGGGATTACACACTAGGTTCAGAAGCATTGATTGTACTAATGTATCCGCAGGCGACCTAAAACTCACCGTTTCAACGGTGTCAGAAGTCCTCAACTGAAAAGAATGCATACAGAAAAATATTGTATACTGGCCATGGGCTTTGGTTTTGCCCAGAGCCGTAACTAAGCATTTAGCTACCGGGGCACGCAAATATATATATATATATATATATATATATATATATATATATATATATATATATATATATATATATATATATATATATTATTGTTATTTTTTTTCTTTCTTTTTTTTTTTTTTTGGATGTTAGGAGTTAGGATGGTATTTACTCGCGCATAGTTTTGAATGTTATTCCCGAATCTCTCCTTTAACATGTCTGAAGGGGACACTGTATTACTTAAAACGTGAATTAACGAACTAAAACGTGTTAAAAGTGAGCAGTTGCCTTGGGATTACACACCAGGTTCAGAAGCATTGATTGTACTAATGTATCCGCAGGCGACCTAAGACTCACCGTTTCAACGGTGTCAGTAGTGCTCAACAGAAAATAATAGTTACGGCTCTCTGCAAAACCAAAGCCCATGGCCAGTATACAATATTTTTCTTTATGCATTCTTTTCTGTTGAGCACTACTGACACCGTTGAAACGATGAGTCTTAGTTAACCTGCGGATACATTAGTCCAATCAATGCGTCTGAACCTGGTGTGTAATCCCAAGGTAACTGCTCACTGTTGACACGTTTTAAGTAATACAGTGTCCCCTTCAGAAATGTTAAAGGAGAGAATCGGAAATGACATTCAAAACTATGCGCGAGTAAATACCATCCTAAATCTTAACATCCATTTAGCTACCGGGGCACGCAAATTTTTTGTTATTTTTTTTCTTTCTTTTTTTTTTTTTTTGGATGTTAGGAGTTAGGATGGTATTTACTCGCGCATAGTTTTGAATGTTATTCCCGAATCTCTCCTTTAACATGTCTGAAGGGGACACTGTATTACTTAAAACGTGAATTAACGAACTAAAACGTGTTAAAAGTGAGCAGTTGCCTTGGGATTACACACTAGGTTCAGAAGCATTGATTGTACTAATGTATCCGCAGGCGACCTAAAACTCACCGTTTCAACGGTGTCAGAAGTGCTCAACAGAAAAGAATGCATACAGAAAAATATTGTATACTGGCCATGGGCTTTGGTTTTGCAGAGAGCCGTAACTAAGCATTTAGCTACCGGGGCATGCAAATATATATATATATATATATATATATATATATATATATATATATATATATATATATATATATATATATATATGAATGAATGGATTAGCGCCTCATTATTTACATGAGTTACTGACACCGTAAACACCAAATCCCAAATCACAAAGCGCGCGCACACACACAGTCCAGTGGCCACGCCTTCCTGCTCGCACACAACATTATAAACATAAACATTTGCCTGCCGAGAAAAGCTTAGCTATTTTTCTGTTCGTATGTCACCAGGCATGTAGACAAAGACGTAAACACACAAACAGATTTAATAAGAAAAAGAGGCACTACATATTACTTCTAACAGGGTTTTTCAATTACATGATAGAAAAAATCAATGTAATTCTGCATATGAAGTTAATTTGATGCATTGGTATTGGGAGACAGAAGTACTGTACCTCTAATCAATCTGATCACTTTAGAGGAGGGGCAGTTTCAGTTGCCAACAAACAGCATATATCTTAAAGTGCAAAGGAAAAAAGTGAGTGATCCACAAATGTTTTCGGGAGTACTGTAAGCTTCAGGAAAAACTAAACACAATTTCAAGCCGTCCTTTTAACTAACAGACAAATATTCTTTCATGAAAAAAAGGTTTTCTTTCAAAAACTATTTTACATAACTTTCTACTGTCAATTCAACTGCTGTAGAGAAACATATATATATATATATATATATATTAATTGGCTCACATAGCAGACTTTATTGACCATGTTGTTTGGTCAAGATGCATTATGCTGTATGATATTAAACAGCTGATCCTTTTGCTTGACTGGGCAAGGTGAGTATGGGCACATGTTCATACAATCCTTTGGCTCTAAGTCTGGGCAAGGTGGGGCTTGTTTTATCATGTCAAGCATGTGATCATTTTGCCTAGACATGGTCCATCTTACCAGTTTAATGTTACCTGGGGCTTAGCTAGGAATAGATTTTTACTGAGGAAAAAATCAAATTTTTGTCTAAAAAAAAAAAAAAAACCCTGTGCATATCCTGTTCATGTTACGAAGGTGAAATTTATCATATTTTAAAGCCTGGAGACTATTAATGCAAACTGCAAAGCGATACAACAAATTCCTAAAATTACCCTATTCATACTGTTAGAAATATGTGATATTAAAAGGACAAGAAGAATAGAAGTTATAGATATGAACACGTAGATGGGTTTATACCTTCATTGAGAGACATGCGTTTGGTTCACTGCTATTGAAGTTAATGCTGACACTGATGACACTGATGCTACAACTGGAGCTGGTAAGACTGGTGCTGCTACTTCTGGAACTGATGCTGACACTGCTGGGACTGGCAGGACTGGTGCTGCTACTGCTGGAACTGGTAAGACTGGTGCTCCTACTGCTGGAACTGGTAAGACTGGTGCTGCTACTGCTGGAACTGGTAAGACTGGTGCTGCTACTGCTGGAACTGGTAAGACTGGTGCTGCTGGGACTGGTAAGTGGTTCTGCTACTGCTGGGACTGGTAAGACTGGTGCTGCTACTGCTGAAACTGGTAAGACTGGTGCTGCTGGGACTGGTAAGACTGGTGCTGCTACTGCTGGGACTGGTAAGAGTGGTGCTTCTACTGCTGGAACTGGTAAGACTGGTGCTGCCACTGCTGGGACTGGTAAGACTGGTGCTGCCACTGCTGGGACTGGTGCTGCTACTGCTGGGACTGGTAAGACTGGTGCTGAAACTGGTAAGACCGGTGCTGACACTGCTGGGACTGGTAAGATTGCTGATACTAATGCTAAGACTGATCGGACTGCTGAGACTGTATGATGCCACAATTAAAAACTGATTTAGAAGACTTTACTTTAAATCAGGGTTTGCTAATCCTCCTATGGCCTGATCTATCGAAACGCTGTAACACTTCCTCCTGGGACATGTCCGCACATATTAGCAGGGCAAGGCCATTCAGTCTATTTTTACCCATACTGCTGCGAGACCAATCAAACATATCGAAACAATGCACTCAGTTAAACTCTTTGTCATCATGAACAGAGACCGTAAGAATCTGTTTGCTGCGGAAAACACGTACTGTCTATATGCTGTCAGAGAATATTTGTTTTTACACTTGGGGCGGGGCAAAAAACATGCAAGGATTTTTTTGTTTGTTTGTTTGAGAACCAAACTAATACACTTATCATATATCATCATGAACAAAGACAATGTTGCTTTAAATGTACATAAAACTACTTTAAACTGCTTCTGGTGTACAGAGGTCAAGGTTGAACGTGGCGCACTGTCCGTGTCTCATTCATGCTGGAACGTAGCTGCAGTTTACTTCAGTATCCAGTGCGTGGTTACCACTGAACAAGCTGTTTAAAGTTGCTGAAAATGATTAATAAATAAATAAATAAGTAAATAAATAAATCACCTGTATTAAAAACTTTGGATTTTTGTCTCTAACGAAAACATTCGGAATATATATATATATATATATTTTTTGAACTGCTGTTGCCAATCAGTGAATTTATAAATAGAATTACCTCCAATTCTTCTAGCCCATGGCATCAAATACAATACATGAAAAGTATTAAAAACTAACAGCTATAAATTATTACATCAGGGGAGAGGGATGGTGTTGAAATTGAAGAATTAAGGGAATGGGAATATGCAAATAAAGATGATCACAATATAACGTAAGATGCTGCGTCAGCATTTTATTTTTAAAATACAGTGTAAGTGATTTATTTTTCTGTTTTTTATTTTTTTATTTTTTATTTTTTAAGGACCCTACAACTCCCACACGTGTCATTATCTGGGGAAACCCCTTCCATCTTGATACAAAAATTGGTCTGAGAATGAATGGACAACATTTACTTGCTGAGGAGGCTGTGTGGTCCAGTGGTTAAAGAAAAGGGTTCGTAACCAGGAAGTCCACGGTTCAAATCCCACCTCGGCAAACTGACTCATTGTGTGACCTTGAGCAAGCCACTTAACCTCCTTGTGCTCCGTCTTTCGGGTGAGACATAATTGTAAGTGACTCTGCAGCTGATGCATAGTTCACACTCCCTAGTCTCTGTAAGCCTTGGATAAAGGTGTCTGCTAAATAAACAAATAATAATAACCTGAGGCCCTCACCCAGAGATTTGGGCTTCTTTTTTCCTTGTATTTTGTGTACAATATCAAATACCCACAGAGAAAAAACAGCCTAATATTATATTGAGAAATGTATTTTGGGTACTCCAAAAAGATCAGAAAACTCCACCTAGTATAGTGGGAATAGTAAACTTTCTTTTGTCAGGCGCCAGGTCGGGAAAGCAATAAGGGTGTTGGTTCTGCTATAATAACCACAGGCTCAGGGATTACTATTTTTTTTTTCTTTTGAGCAGACACCCTTACCCAGGGCAACTTACAGTTGTATACAGCTATGCTGATGATAACCACCTGTTATCTGTCCCTAAAGCAAGGACATTCTTCTGCCTGGGTGTTATTAGCTACTTGCCTTACAGACATCAAGCATTGGATGTCACAGAATCTCCTAATGTTGAATTGAGATAAAACAGAGGTTATGCTAGTGGGCTCACAGAACCAACTAAAAGGAAATGTAGGATTACATGAGCACGACCCTTGCAGTCTCTCATCAAAATTTAAAGTCGAAATTAAGAGTTTGAGGGTAATCTTTGAGTCTGATCTATCATTTTAGACTCATACTAGGGAAGTTACTAAAGTATATTTTTACCATTTGAGAAATATAGCCAAACTTAGACCAACTCCCCAATAATGTTGTTGAAGCTGACATCCTGGGATTCTTCAAGAAGCTGCTTGATGAGATTCTGGGATCAATAAGCTACTAACAACAAACAAAAATAAGAAATAAATAATAAAAGAAACAACCTTCTTATGTTCTAATTATTTCTGTATCTGATGCCGAGAGATATATATATTGCATGCACCTCCGGTTGAAGCAACCAGAGGTGTGTAATTCCAAGGTAACTGCTCACTTTTAACACGATTTAAGACGTTAATTCACGTTTTAAGTAAAACGTTTATATATATTTGCATGCCCCGGTAGCTAAAAGCTTAGTTACGGCTCTGGGCAAAACCAACGCCCTTGGCCAGTATACAATATTTTTCTCTAGCATTCTTTTCTGTTGAGCACTCCTGACACCGTTGAAACGGTGAGTCTCAGGTCGCCTGCGGATACATAAGTCCAATCATTGCGTCTGAACCTGGTGTGTAATTCCAAGGTAACTGCTCACTTTTAACACGATTTAAGACGTTAATTCACGTTTTAAGTAAAACGTTTATATTTATTTGCATGCCCCGGTAGCTAAATGCTTAGTTACGGCGGTGGGCAAAACCAAAGCCCATGGCCAGTATACAATATTTTTCTGTATGCATTATTTTCTGTTGAGCACTACTGACACCGTTGAAACGGTGAGTCTTAGGTCGCCTGCGGATATATTAGTCCAATCAATGCGTCTGAACCTGGTGTGTAATCCCAAGGTAACTGCTCACAGTTAACACGTTTTAATACGTTAATTCACGTTTTAAGTAATACAGTGTCCCCTTCAGACATGTTAAAGGAGAAATTCGGAAATAACATACAAAACTATGCGCGAGTAAATACCATCCTAACTCCTAACATCCAAAAAAAAAAAAAAAAAGAAAAAAAAATAACAATAATATATATATATATATATATATATATATATATATATATATATATATATATATATATATATATATATATATAATTGCATGCCCCGGTATCTACAATATGGAGTCTTGCTTGCCCCGGTAGCTGCAATATTCAGTCTTTCCATTCACCTTCGGTTGCTTCAATCCGGAGGTCCATGCAATTTATATATATATATATATATATATATATATATATATATATATATATATATATATATATATATATATATATTGCATGCCCCTGTAGCTAAATGTTTAGTTACGGCGCTGGGGAAAACCAAAGCCCATGGCCAGTATACAATATTTTTCTGTATGCATTATTTTCTGTTGAGCACTACTGACACCTTTGAAACGGTGAATCTTAGGTTCGCCTGCAGATACATTAGTCCAATCAATGCGTCTGAACCTGGTGTGTAATCCCAAGGTAACTGCTCACAGTTAACACGTTTTAATTAGTTAATTTACGTTTTAAGTAATACAGTGTCCCCTTCAAACATGTTAAAGGAGAAATTCGGAAATAACATACAAAACTATGCGCGAGTAAATACCATCCTAACTCCTAACATCCAAAAAAAAAAAAAACGAAAAAAAAAAACAATAATTATATATATAGCTACATAGATTGTATTGAATTAACAAAACAAATAATAATAATTCACTGAGAGGTATTGGAAGAAAAAATACACCTATTTTGTTTATAACTTTTAGAATGTTTGTATGCTGTAGCTGCAATATTGAGTCTTTCCATCCACCTCCGGTTGCTTCATTCCGGATATCCATGCAATTTATATATATATATATATATATATATATATATATATATATATATATATATATATATATATATATATATATATATTTGCATACCCCGGTAGCTAAATGCTTAGTTACGGCGCTGGGCAAAACCAAAGCCCATGGCCAGTATACAATATTTTTCTGTATGCATTATTTTCTGTTGAGCACTACTGACTGTTGAGCACTGGAAGGGAAGGCGATGCAAGCATTGCTCGATTTAGACCCAGAGGAGCCGTGTGACTTCCATACCCTATCCACGGCTCTCCAGCGCCGCGTTGGCCAAGTGGAGTCAGCCGTCAGCCGGCGCTATCGCCTTGCCACGCGCAAGAGAGTCAGTGTCGAGAAACTCGGGATACTGGCCGCAGACACTAAATACTTGGCACGGAGGGGGTATCCTGGTTTACCTCCGGCTGTACAAGAAGACCTGGCGATGGAGGCGTTCATCCGTGGCTTGAAGCCCACCGCGCTCTGACAACAGGTTCAGCTCGTTGCCCCAACCTCCCTAGAGCAGGCTTTAACCCATGCCCTAAGGATTGAGGCCGTGCTCGAGGAGGGCGAGAGAGTCCGGATCCCCAAAGTCTGCACGGTCAGAGGAAAGGAAGATAGCGATGGAGACGAGGATACCGCCGCTGTCAGGCAGACCACTCCTGTAAGGCGCTGCTGGAACTGCGGAAGCCCGGGTCACCTGCATGCACAATGCCGCCGCCGCCGTCACCCAGTACCATCTGAAGAAGAGACGTCATGGGCGGGAAACGAAAAAGGAGCGGCGTAAACGGGGGACCGCAGCTCCTTCACCTTCCTTCCCCCACCCATAGAGACAAAGAGAACGACGCGTGGCAATGGTGGGCCGTGTTGGCCGGGGCAACAGTCTGCATGCACCCTGCCTCTTAAATGGGGTGCAGTGCAAGGCCTTGGTCGACACAGGCTCCACCATCTCCATCCTGCAGCCCGGGGTCCTCCCCAGAGAAAGTGACGGATGGCTGGAAGGCTGGACGCCCACCACGGTTCGCCTCCGCACTGTCACCGGCCAGGTCGCGTCCATGTTGGGACGACGGCATCTGGAGATCCAGCTCGGAGACTGCACGATCCAACACGAATTCTGGCTGGCGGAGATACAGGATCGCTGCATTCTGGGCCTGGACCTCCTGAACAAAGTAGGAGCTACCATCGACTTGGCTGAGGGAACCTTGTGCCTTGGCCAGAGCCAACTGCGCCTGATTCCGGGTCGGGAGAAGGAAGGGGAGCAACGCCGCACCAGAACCACCGTGCGGCATAGCCAGATGAGGGAGGTTCGTCGGACGCAGGGGGGCAGGACCCGGCCTCTCCCAGAAGCAGAGGACAGGACATCGGCGACGGAGTTTGCAAGGGCTTCAACTGTCTCCGCCCCCTCTCCTGCAGAACTTTCACCGCCCCCTGCAACCACAACCGGTGGAACACAGGACTGCAGGATAACTGATGCGGTGAAAGCGCTGTGGCAGAGGAGTAAGGAGGGTCTATCTCAGGGCCAGCGGGACCAGTTATGGGAACTATTAAGGGGGTACTTGGACATTTTTGCTGCAAACATAGAGGACTGTGGGCGGACTGGATTAGTTCAGCACAGCATTAACACGGGAGACGCGGCTCCGATCCGGGAGCGGCCACGGCGGCTACCCTTGGCAAAGCGGGAAGCGGCCGAGGGCATGATTCTGGAAATGGCCACTGCCGGGGTAATTGAACCATCGGCTAGCCCCTGGGCCGCGCCAGCCCTGCTAGTAAAAAAAAAGACGGGTCACTGCGGTTCTGTGTGGATTATCGCAAACTGAATGCAGTGACACACAAGGACTCGTACCCCCTCCCCAGAATCGATGAAGCTCTGGACTACATCACAGGCTCCCGCTGGTTCAGCTCCCTCGACCTGCGCAGCGGATACTGGCAGGTTGAGCTGGCCCCTGAGGCATGACAGAAAACTGCATTCTCCATTGGCCAGGGTCTGTGGCAGTTTTCAGTGATGCCCTTTGGACTGTGCAATGACCCAGCAACGTTCGAGCGCCTGATGGAGCGGGTGCTCAC
Source organism: Acipenser ruthenus (assembly GCF_902713425.1). NCBI lineage: Eukaryota > Metazoa > Chordata > Actinopteri > Acipenseriformes > Acipenseridae > Acipenser > Acipenser ruthenus. The sequence goes on along the minus strand of NW_026708452.1, from coordinate 2,138 downwards.
CGGAGTTCCACGGACCCATTGTGTTGTATACCTGGATGACTTACTGGTGCACGCCACCACCTTTTCGGCGGCACTGCAGAACTTGCGGACTGTGTTCGAGCGCATCCGTGGAGCTGGCTTAAAACTCCACCCTGGGAAGTGCAACCTGCTGAGAAGAGAAACACACTTCCTCGGACATGTTGTCGGGGCAGACGGCATTGCCACAGACCCTGCTAAAGTGACTGCTGTAAAGGACTGGCCGGTCCCCAGGACTGTGACAGAGGTGCGTAGCTTTCTGGGCCTGGTGTCTTATTACCACCGCTTTGTGAAGGACTTTGCTCAGATCGCCAGGCCCCTGCACCGCCTGACTGAGAAAGGGGGCTGGTTCAGCTGGGACACCGACTGCGCAGCTGCCTTTGGGGAATTGCGAGAGGCCCTTGTGAAGGCCCCAGTCTTGGCGTTCCCTGACCCCCAAAAACCGTTCATCCTGGACACGGACGCGAGCGATGTGGGGATCGGAGCAGTGCTAGCCCAGGAAGGCTCGGACGGAGAACAAGTGGTCGCGTACTACAGCCAAGCTCTTAGTAAAACAGAGCGGAACTATTGTGTGACTCGCCGGGAACTGTTGGCTGTAGTACGGGCCGTGCACCACTTTCGTCCCTATCTCTACGGGTGAAGATTCAAGCTGCGCACGGATCACGCCTCCCTGCGGTGGCTGCTCAACTTCCTCGAGCCCGAAGGACAGGTGGCTCGCTGGATAGAGACACTGCAAGGGTATGCCTACACAATAATGCAGATGCCCTGTCCCGTCGCCCCTGCTTCTCTGATGGAGGAGCGAGAGGCACAGCGGTCCTTGGAGGAGCGAGTAAGTGCTGCCACTGTAGCTGTGGAGACCCCCCTTGAGTTGCCAGCGGGGGAGATCCAGCGTCAGCAGGGTCTGGACGCTGAGCTGGCACCGCTGATCCGCTGGTTATCGGCGGGTCAGCGCCCAGCCAGACGTGCGGTGTCAGCCCTCTCCCCGGAGGTAAAAGTGCTGTTGGCGCAATGGGAATGTTTGAGCCTCCGGGAAAGTGTGCTGTACCGTTTCTGGACAGACCCTGCGACAGGGCGCAAGCGGCTACAAGTGGTGGTTCCTCAAGCTCTCCGAGAGACCGTCCTGCGAGCCGTGCATGGCGGACCAGCCACTGGACACTTCGGCGTTGCCAAGACCCTGGGTCGGCTTCGGGAGCGGTTCTACTGGGGACGGTGCCGACGTGATGTGGAGACTTATGTGCGACGCTGTGACCAGTGCACGGCCCGGAAGGGCCCCTTGGACCGCTCTCATGCCCCGCTCCAGCAGTACCAGGTGGGGGCACCATTAGAGCGCGTCGGTGTGGACATCTTAGGGCCGTTTCCACGGACGGAGGGGGGCAACCGGTACGTCCTGGTGGCCATGGATTACTTTACTAAATGGCCCGAGGCGTACGCAGTCCCCGATCAGAGCGCGACTACCTGCGCAGAGGCACTGCTGGAAGGCATGTTCTGCCGGTTTGGGGTTCCCGAGGAGCTACATAGTGACCAGGGGCGTAACTTTGAAGCGCAGGTGTTTGGTGAGGTGTGCAGGCGGCTGGGTATTAAGAAAACCAGGACGACCCCACTACACCCACAGAGCGATGGATTGGTGGAGCGGTTTAACCGCACCCTTGCCACCCAGCTGACCATGTGGACCTCCCAGCACCAGCGTGACTGGGATCAATGCTTGCCCTTGGTCCTAATGGCCTACCGGACTGCAGTGCATGAATCTACAGGGTGCACGCCAGCGGCTCTTATGTTTGGGAGAGAGCTCCGCACCCCAGTGGACCTTGTGTTTGGCCGGCCACCTCAGCTCCACACTCCGGAACCTACCGGCCCGGAATACCTCCAGCAGCTACAGGACCGATTGGACACTGCCCATGCTTACGCTCGGAAGCACCTCACCTCAGCTGGCCAGCGTCAGAAACGGGCATACGATACTCACTGCAAGGGCCGGGGATTTCAAGCTGGGCAGCAGGTCTGGGTTCACTGCCCTCGGCGAAGAAAGGGACTCTGCCCCAAGCTGGCCAGTAACTGGGAGGGCCCCTGTGTTGTTCTGGAGAGGCTCTCCGAGGTGACTTATCGAGTGCGGCTGCGGACCCGTAGCC
>NW_026708451.1:50000-54948 GCF_902713425.1 Acipenser ruthenus | reverse complement strand
CACCACGTAAAAAAAAAAAAATTATTCAATTAATAGCGCCAGCCCTGCCCTGCTCTGCACAGGACCAATCAAGTTCACGCCACCACCCACGTAAAAAAAAAAAAAAAAAAAATGATTCAAGTAATAGCGCCAGCCCTGCCCTGCTCTGCACAGGACCAATCAAGTTCACGCCACCACCACGTAAAAAAAAATATATATATTCAAGTAATAGCGCCAGCCCTGCCCTGCTCTGCACAGGACCAATCAAGTTCACGCCACCACCCACGTAAAAAAAAAAAAAAAAAAAAAAAAATTATTGAAGTAATAGCGCCAGCCCTGCCCTGCTCTGCACAGGACCAATCAAGTTCACGCCACCACCACGTAAAAAAAAAAAAAAAAAATGATTCAATTAATAGCGCCAGCCCTGCCCTGCTCTGCACAGGACCAATCAGGTTCACACCACCACCACGTAAAAAAAAAAAAAAAAAAAAAAAAAATTATTCAAGTAATAGCGCCAGCCCTGCCCTGCTCTGCACAGGACCAATCAAGTTCACGCCACCACCACGTAAAAAAAAAAAAAAAAAAATTATTCAAGTAATAGCGCCAGCCCTGCCCTGCTCTGCACAGGACCAATCAAGTTCACGCCCACCACCACGTAAAAAAAAAAAATTATTCAATTAATAGCGCCAGCCCTGCCCTGCTCTGCACAGGACCAATCAAGTTCACGCCACCACCACGTAAAAAAAAAAAAAAAAAAAAAATGATTCAAGTAATAGCGCCAGCCCTGCCCTGCTCTGCACAGGACCAATCAAGTTCACGCCACCCACCACGTAAAAAAAAATATATATATTCAAGTAATAGCGCCAGCCCTGCCCTGCTCTGCACAGGACCAATCAAGTTCACGCCACCACCACGTAAAAAAAAAAAAAAAAAAAAAAAAATTATTGAAGTAATAGCGCCAGCCCTGCCCTGCTCTGCACAGGACCAATCAAGTTCACGCCACCACCACGTAAAAAAAAAAAAAAAAAAATGATTCAATTAATAGCGCCAGCCCTGCCCTGCTCTGCACAGGACCAATCAGGTTCACACCACCACCACGTAAAAAAAAAAAAAAAAAAAAAAAAAATTATTCAAGTAATAGCGCCAGCCCTGCCCTGCTCTGCACAGGACCAATCAAGTTCACGCCACCACCACGTAAAAAAAAAAGAAAAAAATTATTCAAGTAATAGCGCCAGCCCTGCCCTGCTCTGCACAGGACCAATCAAGTTCACGCCACCACCACGTAAAAAAAAAAAAAAAAAAAAAAAAATTATTCAAGTAATAGCGCCAGCCCTGCCCTGCTCTGCACAGACCAATCAAGTTCACGCCACCACCACGTAAAAAAAAATATATATATTCAAGTAATAGCGCCAGCCCTGCCCTCTGCACAGGACCAATCAAGTTCACGCCACCACCACGTAAAAAAAAAAAAAAAATTATTGAAGTAATAGCGCCAGCCCTGCCCTGCTCGCCCTGCTCTGCACAGGACCAATCAAGTTCACCGCCACCACCACGTAAAAAAAAAAAAAAAAAAAAAATTATTCAATTAATAGCGCCAGCCCTGCCCTGCTCTGCACAGGATAAATCAAGTTCACGCCACCACCACGTAAAAAAAAAAAAAAAAAAAATTATTCAAGTAAAAGCGCCAGCCCTGCCCTTCTCTGCAAAGGACCAATCAAGTTCATGCCACCACCACGTAAAAAAAAAAAAAAAAATTATTCAAGGAATAGCGCCAGCCCTGCCCTGCTCTGCACAGGAACAATCAAGTTCACGCCACCACCACGTAAAAAAAAAAAAAAAAATTATTCAAGTAATAGCGCCAGCCCTGCCCTGCTCTGCACAGGACCAATCAAGTTCACGCCACCACCACGTAAAAAAAAAAAAAATAAATAAAAATTATTCAAGTAATAGCGCCAGCCCTGCCCTGCTCTGCACAGACCAATCAAGTTCACGCCACCACCACGTAAAAAAAAAAAAAAAATTATTGAAGTAATAGCGCCAGCCCTGCCCTGCTCGCCCTGCTCTGCACAGGACCAATCAAGTTCACGCCACCACCACGTAAAAAAAAAAAAAAAAAAAAAAATTATTCAATTAATAGCGCCAGCCCTGCCCTGCTCTGCACAGGACCAATCAAGTTCACGCCACCACCACGTAAAAAAAAAAAAAAAAAAATTATTCAAGTAAAAGCGCCAGCCCTGCCCTTCTCTGCACAGGAACAATCAAGTTCACGCCACCACCACGTAAAAAAAAAAAAAAAAAATGATTCAATTAATAGCGCCAGCCCTGCCCTGCTCTGCACAGGACCAATCAGGTTCACACCACCACCACGTAAAAAAAAAAAAAAAAAAAAAAAAAATTATTCAAGTAATAGCGCCAGCCCTGCCCTGCTCTGCACAGGACCAATCAAGTTCACGCCACCACCACGTAAAAAAAAAAAAAGAAATATTCAAGTAATAGCGCCAGCCCTGCCCTCTGCACAGGACCAATCAAGTTCACGCCACCACCACATAAAAAAAAATAAATAAATAAATTATTCCAGTAATAGCGCCAGCCCTGCCCTGCTCTGCACAGACCAATCAAGTTCACGCCACCACCACGTAAAAAAAATATATATATATTCAAGTAATAGCGCCAGCCCTGCCCTGCTCTGCACAGGACCAGTTCACGCCACCACCAAGTAAAAAAAAAAAAAAAAAAAAAAAAATTATTCAAGTAATAGCGCCAGCCCTGCCCTGCTCTGCACAGGACCAATCAAGTTCACGCCACCACCACGTAAAAAAAAAAAAAAAAAATATTCAATTAATAGCGCCAGCCCTGCCCTGCTCTGCACAGGACCAATCAAGTTCACGCCACCACCAAGTAAAAAAAAATAAAATAAATAATAATTGTTCAAATAATAGCGCCAGCCCTGCACTGCTCTGCACAGGACCAATCAAGTTCACGCCACCACCACGTAAAAAAAAAAAAAAAATATTCAAGTAATAGCGCCAGCCCTGCCCTCTGCACAGGACCAATCAAGTTCACGCCACCACCACATAAAAAAAAAAAAAAAAAAAAAATTATTCAAGTAATAGCTCCAGCCCTGCCCTGCTCTGCACAGGCCAATCAAGTTCACGCCACCACCACGTAAAAAAAAAATATATATATATTCAAGTAATAGCGCCAGCCCTGCCCTCTGCACAGGACCAATCAAGTTCACGCCACCACCACGTAAAAAAAAATATATATATTCAAGTAATAGCGCCAGCCCTGCCCTGCTCTGCACAGGACCAATCAAGTTCACGCCACCACCACGTAAAAAAAAAAAAAAAAAAAAAAATTATTGAAGTAATAGCGCCAGCCCTGCCCTGCTCTGCACAGGACCAATCAAGTTCACGCCACCACCACGTAAAAAAAAAAAAAAAAAATGATTCAATTAATAGCGCCAGCCCTGCCCTGCTCTGTACAGGACCAATCAGGTTCACACCACCACCACGTAAAAAAAAAAAAAAAAAAAAAAAAAAATTATTCAAGTAATAGCGCCAGCCCTGCCCTGCTCTGCACAGGACCAATCAAGTTCACGCCACCACCACGTAAAAAAAAAAAAAAAAAATATTCAAGTAATAGCGCCAGCCCTGCCCTGCTCTGCACAGGACCAATCAAGTTCACGCCACCACCACGTAAAAAAAAAAAAAAAAAAAAAAAAATTATTCAAGTAATAGCGCCAGCCCTGCCCTGCTCTGCACAGACCAATCAAGTTCACGCCACCACCACGTAAAAAAAATATATATATTCAAGTAATAGCGCCAGCCCTGCCCTCTGCACAGGACCAATCAAGTTCACGCCACCACCACGTAAAAAAAAAAAAAAAATTATTGAAGTAATAGCGCCAGCCCTGCCCTGCTCGCCCTGCTCTGCACAGGACCAATCAAGTTCACGCCACCACCACGTAAAAAAAAAAAAAAAAATTATTCAATTAATAGCGCCAGCCCTGCCCTGCTCTGCACAGGACCAATCAAGTTCACGCCACCACCACGTAAAAAAAAAAAAAAAAAAATTATTCAAGTAAAAGCGCCAGCCCTGCCCTTCTCTGCACAGGAACAATCAAGTTCACGCCACCACCACGTAAAAAAAAAAAAAAAAAATGATTCAATTAATAGCGCCAGCCCTGCCCTGCTCTGCACAGGAGCAATCAGGTTCACACCACCACCACGTAAAAAAAAAAAAAAAAAAAAAAAAAATTATTCAAGTAATAGCGCCAGCCCTGCCCTGCTCTGCACAGGACCAATCAAGTTCACGCCACCACCACGTAAAAAAAAAAAAAGAAATATTCAAGTAATAGCGCCAGCCCTGCCCTCTGCACAGGACCAATCAAGTTCACGCCACCACCACATAAAAAAAAATAAATAAAAAAATTATTCCAGTAATAGCGCCAGCCCTGCCCTGCTCTGCACAGACCAATCAAGTTCACGCCACCACCACGTAAAAAAAATATATATATATTCAAGTAATAGCGCCAGCCCTGCCCTCTGCACAGGACCAATCAAGTTCACGCCACCACCACGTAAAAAAAAAATATATATATTCAAGTAATAGCGCCAGCCCTGCCCTCTGCACAGGACCAATCAAGTTCACGCCACCACCACGTAAAAAAAAAAAAAAAAAAAAATTATTCAAGTAATAGCGCCAGCCCTGCCCTGCTCTGCACAGGACCAATCAAGTTCACGCCACCACCACGTAAAAAAAAAAAAAAAAATTATTGAAGTAATAGCGCCAGCCCTGCCCTGCTCTGCACAGGACCAATCAAGTTCACGCCACCACCACGTAAAAAAAAAAAAAAAAAATTATTCAAGTAATAGCGCCAGCCCTGCCCTCTGCACAGGACCAATCAAGTTCACGCCACCACCACGTAAAAAAAAAAAAAAAAAAATTATTCAAGTAATAGCGCCAG
>NW_026708451.1:37500-45000 GCF_902713425.1 Acipenser ruthenus | reverse complement strand
AAAAAAAAAAAAAAAAAAATTATTCAAATAATAGCGCCAGCCCTGCCCTGCTCTGCACAGGACCAATCAAGTTCACACCACCACCACGTGAAAAAAAAAAAAAAAAAATTATTCAAGTAATAGCACCAGCCCTGCCCTACTCTGCACAGGACCAATCAAGTTCACGCCACCACCACGTAAAAAAAAAATAAAAAATTATTCAAGTAATAGCGCCAGCCCTGCCCTGCTCTGCACAGGACCAATCAAGTTCACGCCACCACCACGTAAAAAAAAAAAAAAAAAAAAAATTATTCAAGTAATAGCGCCAGCCCTGCCCTGCTCTGCACAGGACCAATCAAGTTCACGCCACCACCACGTAAAAAAAAAAAAAAAAAAAAATTATTCAAATAATAGCGCCGCCCTGCCCTGCTCTGCACAGGACCAATCAAGTTCACACCACCACCACGTGAAAAAAAAAAAAAAAAATTATTCAAGTAATAGCACCAGCCCTGCCCTGCTCTGCACAGGACCAATCAAGTTCACGTCACCACCACGTAAAAAAAAAAAAAATAAAAAAATAAAAATTATTCAAGTAATAGCACCAGCCCTGCCCTGCTCTGCACAGGACCAATCAAGTTCACGTCACCACCACGTAAAAAAAAAAAAAAATTATTCAATTAATAGCGCCAGCCCTGCCCTGCTCTGCACAGGACCAATCAAGTTCACGCCACCACCACGTAAAAAAAAAAAAAAAAAAAAAATTATTCAAGTAATAGCGCCTGCCCTGCTCTGCCCTGCTCTGCACAGGACCAATCAAGTTCACGCCACCACCACGTAAAAAAAAAAAAAAAAAAAATTTATTCAATTAATAGCGCCAGCCCTGCCCTGCTCTGCACAGGACCAATCAAGTTCACGCCACCACCACGTAAAAAAAAAAAAAAAATTATTCAAGTAATAGCGCCAGCCCTGCCCTGCTCTGCACAGGACCAATCAAGTTCACGCCACCACCACGTAAAAAAAAAATAAATAAATAAATTATTCAAGTAATAGCGCCAGCCCTGCCCTGCTCTGCACAGGACCAATCAAGTTCACGCCACCACCACGTAAAAAAAAAAAAAAAAAAAAATTATTCAAATAATAGCGCCAGCCCTGCCCTGCTCTGCACAGGACCAATCAAGTTCACACCACCACCACGTGAAAAAAAAAAAAAAAAAATTATTCAAGTAATAGCACCAGCCCTGCCCTGCTCTGCACAGGACCAATCAAGTTCACGCCACCACCAAGTAAAAAAAAAATAAAAAATTATTCAAGTAATAGCGCCAGCCCTGCCCTGCTCTGCACAGGACCAATCAAGTTCACGCCACCACCACGTAAAAAAAAAAAAAAAAAAAAAATTATTCAAGTAATAGCGCCAGCCCAGCCCTGCTCTGCACAGGACCAATCAAGTTCACGCCACCACCACGTAAAAAAAAAAAAAAAAAAAAATTATTCAAATAATAGCGCCGCCCTGCCCTGCTCTGCACAGGACCAATCAAGTTCACACCACCACCACGTGAAAAAAAATAAAATAAATTATTCAAGTAATAGCACCAGCCCTGCCCTGCTCTGCACAGGACCAATCAAGTTCACGCCACCACCACGTAAAAAAAAAAAAAAAAAAAAAATAAAAATTATTCAAGTAATAGCACCAGCCCTGCCCTGCTCTGCACAGGACCAATCAAGTTCACGTCACCACCACGTAAAAAAAAAAAAAAAATTATTCAATTAATAGCGCCAGCCCTGCCCTGCTCTGCACAGGACCAATCAAGTTCACGCCACCACCACGTAAAAAAAAAAAAAAAAAAAAAATTATTCAATTAATAGCGCCAGCCCTGCCCTGCTCTGCACAGGACCAATCAAGTTCACGCCACCACCACGTAAAAAAAAAATAAATAAAAAATTATTCAAATAATAGCGCCAGCCCTGCCCTGCTCTGCACAGGACCAATCAAGTTCACACCACCACCACGTGAAAAAAAAAAAAAAAAAATTATTCAAGTAATAGCACCAGCCCTGCCCTGCTCTGCACAGGACCAATCAAGTTCACGCCACCACCAAGTAAAAAAAAAATAAAAAATTATTCAAGTAATAGCGCCAGCCCTGCCCTGCTCTGCACAGGACCAATCAAGTTCACGCCACCACCACGTAAAAAAAAAAAAAAAAAAAAAATTATTCAAGTAATAGCGCCAGCCCAGCCCTGCTCTGCACAGGACCAATCAAGTTCACGCCACCACCACGTAAAAAAAAAAAAAAAAAAAATTATTCAAATAATAGCGCCGCCCTGCCCTGCTCTGCACAGGACCAATCAAGTTCACACCACCACCACGTGAAAAAAAAAAAAAAAATTATTCAAGTAATAGCACCAGCCCTGCCCTGCTCTGCACAGGACCAATCAAGTTCACGCCACCACCACGTAAAAAAAAAAAAAATAAAAAAATAAAAATTATTCAAGTAATAGCACCAGCCCTGCCCTGCTCTGCACAGGACCAATCAAGTTCACGTCACCACCACGTAAAAAAAAAAAAAAATTATTCAATTAATAGCGCCAGCCCTGCCCTGCTCTGCACAGGACCAATCAAGTTCACGCCACCACCACGTAAAAAAAAAAAAAAAAAAAATTATTCAAGTAATAGCGCCTGCCCTGCTCTGCCCTGCTCTGCACAGGACCAATCAAGTTCACGCCACCACCACGTAAAAAAAAAAAAAAAAAAAAATTTATTCAATTAATAGCGCCAGCCCTGCCCTGCTCTGCACAGGACCAATCAAGTTCACGCCACCACCACGTAAAAAAAAAAAAAAAAATTATTCAAGTAATAGCGCCAGCCCTGCCCTGCTCTGCACAGGACCAATCAAGTTCACGCCACCACCACGTAAAAAAAAAATAAATAAATAAATTATTCAAGTAATAGCGCCAGCCCTGCCCTGCTCTGCACAGGACCAATCAAGTTCACGCCACCACCACGTAAAAAAAAAAAAAAAAAAAAATTATTCAAATAATAGCGCCAGCCCTGCCCTGCTCTGCACAGGACCAATCAAGTTCACACCACCACCACGTGAAAAAAAAAAAAAAAAAATTATTCAAGTAATAGCACCAGCCCTGCCCTGCTCTGCACAGGACCAATCAAGTTCACGCCACCACCAAGTAAAAAAAAAATAAAAAATTATTCAAGTAATAGCGCCAGCCCTGCCCTGCTCTGCACAGGACCAATCAAGTTCACGCCACCACCACGTAAAAAAAAAAAAAAAAAAAAAATTATTCAAGTAATAGCGCCAGCCCAGCCCTGCTCTGCACAGGACCAATCAAGTTCACGCCACCACCACGTAAAAAAAAAAAAAAAAAAAATTATTCAAATAATAGCGCCGCCCTGCCCTGCTCTGCACAGGACCAATCAAGTTCACACCACCACCACGTGAAAAAAAAATAAATAAATTATTCAAGTAATAGCACCAGCCCTGCCCTGCTCTGCACAGGACCAATCAAGTTCACGCCACCACCACGTAAAAAAAAAAAAAATAAAAAAATAAAAATTATTCAAGTAATAGCACCAGCCCTGCCCTGCTCTGCACAGGACCAATCAAGTTCACGTCACCACCACGTAAAAAAAAAAAAAAAATTATTCAATTAATAGCGCCAGCCCTGCCCTGCTCTGCACAGGACCAATCAAGTTCACGCCACCACCACGTAAAAAAAAAAAAAAAAATAAAATTATTCAAGTAATAGCGCCTGCCCTGCTCTGCCCTGCTCTGCACAGGACCAATCAAGTTCACGCCACCACCACGTAAAAAAAAAAAAAAAAAAAATTTATTCAATTAATAGCGCCAGCCCTGCCCTGCTCTGCACAGGACCAATCAAGTTCACGCCACCACCACGTAAAAAAAAAAAAAAAAAAAAATGATTCAAGTAATAGCGCCAGCCCTGCCCTGCTCTGCACAGGACCAATCAAACTCACGCCACCACCACGTAAATAAAAAAAAAAAAAATTATTCAATTAATAGCGCCAGCCCTGCCCTGCTCTGCACAGGACCAATCAAGTTCACGCCACCACCACGTAACAAAAATAAATAAATAAATAAATTATTCAAGTAATAGCGCCAGCCCTGCCCTGCTCTGCACAGGACCAATCAAGTTCACGCCACCACCACGTAAAAAAAAAAAAAAAAATTATTCAAGTAATAGCGCCAGCCCTGCCCTGCTCTGCACAGGACCAATCAAGTTCACGCCACCACCACGTAAAAAAATAAATAAATAAAAAAATAAATTATTCAAGTAATAGCGCCAGCCCTGCCCTGCTCTGCACAGGACCAATCAAACTCACGCCACCACCACGTAAAAAAAAAAAAATAAATTATTCAATTAATAGCGCCAGCCCTGCCCTGCTCTGCACAGGACCAATCAAGTTCACGCCACCACCACGTAAAAAAATAAATAAATAAAAAAATAAATTATTCAAGTAATAGCGCCAGCCCTGCCCTGCTCTGCACAGGACCAATCAAACTCACGCCACCACCACGTAAAAAAAAAATAATAAATTATTCAATTAATAGCGCCAGCCCTGCCCTGCTCTGCACAGGACCAATCAAGTTCACGCCACCACCACGTAAAAAAAATAAATAATTAAAAAAATTATTCAAGTAATAGCGCCAGCCCTGCCCTGCTCTGCACAGGACCAATCAAGTTCACGCCACCACCACGTAAAAAAAAAAAAAAATATTCAAGTAATAGCGCCAGCCCTGCCCTGCTCTGCACAGGACCAATCAAGTTCACGCAACCACCAGGTAAAAAAAAAAAAAAAAAAAAAAAAAATTATTCAAGTAATAGCGCCAGCCCTGCCCTGCTCTGCACAGGACCAATCAAGTTCACGCCACCACCACGTAAAAAAATAAATAAATGAAAAAATAAATTATTCAAGTAATAGCGCCAGCCCTGCCCTGCTCTGCACAGGACCAATCAAACTCACGCCACCACCACGTAAAAAAAAAAAAAAAAAATTATTCAAGTAATAGCGCCAGCCCTGCCCTGCTCTGCACAGGAACAATCAAGTTCAAACCACCACCACGTAAAAAAAAAAAAAAAAAAATTATTCAAGTAATAGCGCCAGCCCTGCCCTGCTCTGCACAGGACCAATCAAGTTCACGCCACCACCACGTAAAAAAAAAAAAAAAAAAAAAAAAATTATTCAAATAATAGCACCAGCCCTGCCCTGCTCTGCACAGGACCAATCAAGTTCACGCCACCACCACGTGAAAAAAAAAAAAAAAAATTATTCAAGTAATAGCACCAGCCCTGCCCTGCTCTGCACAGGACCAATCAAGTTCACGCCACCACCACGTAAAAAAAAAAAAAAAAAAAAATAATTATTCAAGTAATAGCGCCAGCCCTGCCCTGCTCTGCACAGGACCAATCAAGTTCACGCCACCACCACGTAAAAAAATAAATAAATAAAAAAATAAATTATTCAAGTAATAGCGCCAGCCCTGCCCTGCTCTGCACAGGACCAATCAAACTCACGCCACCACCACGTAAAAAAAAAAAAAAATTATTCAATTAATAGCGCCAGCCCTGCCCTGCTCTGCACAGGACCAATCAAGTTCACGCCGCCACCACCACGTAAAAAAAAAAAAAAAATTATTCAAGTAATAGCGCCAGCCCTGCCCTGCTCTGCACAGGACCAATCAAGTTCACGCCACCACCACGTAAAAAAAAAAAAAAAAATTATCCAAGTAATAGCGCCAGCCCTGCCCTGCTCTGCACAGGACCAATCAAGTTCACGCCACCACCACGTAAAAAAAAAAAAAAAAAAAAAAATTTATTCAAGTAATAGCGCCAGCCCTGCCCTGCTCTGCACAGGACCAATCAAGTTCACGCCACCACCACGTAAAAAAAAAAAAAAAATTATTCAAGTAATAGCGCCAGCCCTGCCCTGCTCTGCACAGGACCAATCAAGTTCACGCAACCACCAGGTAAAAAAAAAAAAAAAAAAAAAAAAAATTATTCAAGTAATAGCGCCAGCCCTGCCCTGCTCTGCACAGGACCAATCAAGTTCACGCCACCACCACGTAAAAAAATAAATAAATAAAAAAATTATTCAAATAATAGCACCAGCCCTGCCCTGCTCTGCACAGGACCAATCAAGTTCACGCCACCACCACGTGAAAAAAAAAAAAAAAAATTATTCAAGTAATAGCACCAGCCCTGCCCTGCTCTGCACAGGACCAATCAAGTTCACGCCACCACCACGTAAAAAAAAAAAAAAAAAAAAAAATTATTCAAGTAATAGCGCCAGCCCTGCCCTGCTCTGCACAGGACCAATCAAGTTCACGCCACCACCACGTAAAAAAATAAATAAATAAAAAAATAAATTATTCAAGTAATAGCGCCAGCCCTGCCCTGCTCTGCACAGGACCAATCAAACTCACGCCACCACCACGTAAAAAAAAAAAAAAATTATTCTATTAATAGCGCCAGCCCTGCCCTGCTCTGCACAGGATCAATCAAGTTCACGCCGCCACCACCACGTAAAAAAAAAAATAAAAAATTATTCAAGTAATAGCGCCAGCCCTGCCCTGCTCTGCACAGGACCAATCAAGTTCACGCCACCACCACGTAAAAAAAAAAAAAAAAAATTATCCAAGTAATAGCGCCAGCCCTGCCCTGCTCTGCACAGGACCAATCAAGTTCACGCCACCACCACGTAAAAAAAAAAAAAAAAAAAAAATTTATTCAAGTAATAGCGCGAACCCTGCCCTGCTCTGCACAGGACCAATCAAGTTCACGCCACCACCACGTAAAAAAAAAAAAAATTATTCAAGTAATAGCGCCAGCCCTGCCCTGCTCTGCACAGGACCAATCAAGTTCACGCAACCACCAGGTAAAAAAAAAAAAAAAAAAAAAAAAAATTATTCAAGTAATAGCGCCAGCCCTGCCCTGCTCTGCACAGGACCAATCAAGTTCACGCCACCACCACGTAAAAAAATAAATAAATAAAAAAATAAATTATTCAAGTAATAGCGCCAGCCCTGCCCTGCTCTGCACAGGACCAATCAAACTCACGCCACCACCACGTAAAAAAAAAAAAAAAAAAAAAAATTTATTCAAGTAATAGCGCCAGCCCTGCCCTGCTCTGCACAGGACCAATCAAGTTCACGCCACCACCACGTAAAAAAAAAAAAAAAATTATTCAAGTAATAGCGCCAGCCCTGCCCTGCTCTGCACAGGACCAATCAAGTTCACGCAACCACCAGGTAAAAAAAAAAAAAAAAAAAAAAAAAAATTATTCAAGTAATAGCGCCAGCCCTGCCCTGCTCTGCACAGGACCAATCAAGTTCACGCCACCACCACGTAAAAAAATAAATAAATAAAAAAATTATTCAAATAATAGCACCAGCCCTGCCCTGCTCTGCACAGGACCAATCAAGTTCACGCCACCACCACGTGAAAAAAAAAAAAAAAAATTATTCAAGTAATAGCACCAGCCCTGCCCTG
>NW_026708451.1:0-20000 GCF_902713425.1 Acipenser ruthenus | reverse complement strand
AAAAATAATTATTCAAATAATAGCGCCAGCCCTGCCCTGCTCTGCACAGGACCAATCAAGTTCACGCCACCACCACGTAAAAAAAAAAAAAAAAAAATTATTCAATTAATAGCGCCAGCCCTGCCCTGCTCTGCACAGGACCAATCAAGTTCACGCCACCACCACGTAAAAACAAAAAAAAAAAATTATTCAAGTAATAGCGCCAGCCCTGCCCTGCTCTGCACAGGACCAATCAAGTTCACGCCACCACCACGTAAAAAAAAAAAAAAAAAAAATTATTTAAGTAATGGCGCCAGCCCTGCCCTGCTCTGCACAGGACCAATCAAGTTCACGCCACCACCACGTAAAAAAAAAAAAAAAAATTATTCAAGTAATAGCGCCAGCCCTGCCCTGCTCTGCACAGGACCAATCAAGTTCACGCCACCACCACGTAAAAAAAAAAAAAAAAAAATTATTCAAGTAATAGCGCCAGCCCGCCCTGCTCTGCACAGGGCCAATCAAGTTCACGCCACCACCACGTAAAAAAAAAAAAAAAAATTATTCAAATAATAGCGCCAGCCCTGCCCTGCTCTGCCCTGCTCTGCACAGGACCAATCAAGTTCACGCCACCGCCACGTAAAAAAAAAAAAAAAAAAAAAAATTATTCAAGTAATAGCGCCAGCCCTGCCCTGCTCTGCACAGGACCAATCAAGTTCACGCCACCACCACGTAAAAAAAAAAAAAAAAAAAATTATTCAAGTAATAGCGCCAGCCCTGCCCTGCTCTGCACAGGACCAATCAAGTTCACGCCACCACCACGTGAAAAAAAAAAAAAAAAAAAATTATTCAAATAATAGCACCAGCCCTGCCCTGCTCTGCACAGGACCAATCAAGTTCACGCCACCACCACGTGAAAAAAAATAAATAAATAAATTATTCAAGTAATAGCACCAGCCCTGCCCTGCTCTACACCACCACGTAAAAAAAAAAAAATTATTCAAGTAATAGCGCCAGCCCTGCCCTGCCCTGCTCTGCACAGGACCAATCAAGTTCACGCCACCGCCACGTAAAAAAAAAAAAAAAAAAAAAATTATTCAAGTAATAGCGCCAGCCCTGCCCTGCTCTGCACAGGACCAATCAAGTTCACGCCACCACCACGTAAAAAAAAAAAAAAAAAAAATTATTCAAGTAATAGCGCCAGCCCTGCCCTGCTCTGCACAGGACCAATCAAGTTCACGCCACCACCACGTGAAAAAAAAAAAAAAAAAAAATTATTCAAATAATAGCACCAGCCCTGCCCTGCTCTGCACAGGACCAATCAAGTTCACGCCACCACCACGTGAAAAAAAATAAATAAATAAATTATTCAAGTAATAGCACCAGCCCTGCCCTGCTCTACACAGGACCAATCAAGTTCACGCCACCACCACGTAAAAAAAAAAAAATTATTCAAGTAATAGCGCCAGCCCTGCCCTGCCCTGCTCTGCACAGGACCAATCAAGTTCACGCCACCACCACGTAAAAAAAAAAAAAAAAAAAAAAATATTCAAGTAATAGCGCCAGCCCTGCCCTGCTCTGCACAGGACCAATCAAGTTCACGCCACCACCACGTAAAAAAAAAAAAAAAAAATTATTCAAGTAATAGCGCCAGCCCTGCCCTGCTCTGCACAGGACCAATCAAGTTCACGCCACCACCACGTAAAAAAAAAAAAAAAAATTATTCAAGTAATAGCGCCAGCCCTGCCCTGCTCTGCCCTGCTCTGCACAGGACCAATCAAGTTCACGCCACCGCCACGTAAAAAAAAAAAAAAAAAAAAATTATTCAAGTAATAGCGCCAGCCCTGCCCTGCTCTGCACAGGACCAATCAAGTTCACGCCACCACCAGTAAAAAAAAAAAAAAATTATTCAAGTAATAGCGCCAGCCCTGCCCTGCTCTGCCCTGCTCTGCACAGGACCAATCAAGTTCACGCCACCACCACGTAAAAAAAAAAAAAAAAAATTATTGAATAGCGCCAGCCCTGCCCTGCTCGCCCTGCTCTGCACAGGACCAATCAAGTTCACGCCACCACCACGTAAAGATAAAAAAAAAAAAAAATATTCAAGTAATAGCGCCAGCCCTGCCCTGCTCTGCACAGGACCAATCAAGTTCACGCCACCACCACGTAAAAAAAAAAAAAAAAATTATTCAAGTAATAGCGCCAGCCCTGCCCTGCTCTGCACAGGACCAATCAAGTTCACGCCACCACCACGTAAAAAAAAAAAAATAAATTATTCAAGTAATAGCGCCAGCCCTGCCCTGCTCTGCCCTGCTCTGCACAGGACCAATCAAGTTCACGCCACCGCCACGTAAAAAAAAAAAAAAAAAAAAAATTATTCAAGTAATAGCGCCAGCCCTGCCCTGCTCTGCACAGGACCAATCAAGTTCACGCCACCACCACGTAAAAAAAAAAAAAAAAAAAAATTATTCAATTAATAGCGCCAGCCCTGCCCTGCTCTGCACAGGACCAATCAAGTTCACGCCACCACCACGTAAAAAAAAAGAATAATAATTATTCAAGTAATAGCGCCAGCCCTGCCCTGCTCTGCACAGGACCAATCAAGTTCACGACACCACCACGTAAAAAAAAAAAAAAAAAAAAATTATTCAAGTAATAGCGCCAGCCCTGCCCTGCTCTGCACAGGACCAATCAAGTTCACGCCACCACCACGTAAAAAAAAAAAAAAATTATTCAAGTAATAGCGCCAGCCCTGCCCTGCTCTGCACAGGACCAATCAAGTTCACGCCACCACCACGTAAAAAAAAAAAAAAAAAAATTATTCAAGAAATAGCGCCAGCTCGCCCTGCTCTGCACAGGACCAATCAAGTTCACGCCACCACCACGTAAAAAAAAAAAAAAAAAATTATTCAAATAATAGCGCCAGCCCTGCCCTGCTCTGCACAGGACCAATCAAGTTCATGCCACCACCACGTAATAACAAAAAAAAAAAATTATTCAAGTAATAGCGCCAGCCCTGCCCTGCTCTGCACAGGACCAATCAAGTTCACGCCACCACCACGTAAAAAAAAAAAAAAAATTATTCAAGTAATAGCGCCAGCCCTGCCCTGCTCTGCACAGGACCAATCAAGTTCACGCCACCACCACGTAAAAAAAAAAAAAAAAAATTATTCAAGTAATAGCGCCAGCCCGCCCTGCTCTGCACAGGACCAATCAAGTTCACGCCACCACCACGTAAAAAAAAAAAAAAAATTATTCAAATAATAGCGCCAGCCCTGCCCTGCTCTGCCCTGCTCTGCACAGGACCAATCAAGTTCACGCCACCGCCACGTAAAAAAAAAATAAAAAAAAAATTATTCAAGTAATAGCGCCAGCCCTGCCCTGCTCTGCACAGGACCAATCAAGTTCACGCCACCACCACGTAAAAAAAAAAAAAAAAAAAATTATTCAAGTAATAGCGCCAGCCCTGCCCTGCTCTGCACAGGACCAATCAAGTTCACGCCACCACCACGTGAAAAAAAAAAAAAAAAAAAAATTATTCAAATAATAGCACCAGCCCTGCCCTGCTCTGCACAGGACCAATCAAGTTCACGCCACCACCACGTGAAAAAAAATAAATAAATAAATTATTCAAGTAATAGCACCAGCCCTGCCCTGCTCTACACAGGACCAATCAAGTTCACGCCACCACCACGTAAAAAAAAAAAAAAAAAAAAAAAAAAAAATTATTCAAGTAATAGCGCCAGCCCTGCCCTGCCCTGCTCTGCACAGGACCAATCAAGTTCACGCCACCACCACGTAAAAAAAAAAAAAAAAAAAAAAAAAATTATTCAAGTAATAGCGCCAGCCCTGCCCTGCTCTACACAGGACCAATCAAGTTCACGCCACCACCACGTAAAAAAAAAAAAAAAATTATTCAAGTAATAGCGCCAGCCCTGCCCTGCTCTGCCCTGCTCTGCACAGGACCAATCAAGTTCACGCCACCACCACGTAAAAAAAAAAAAAAAAAAATTATTGAATAGCGCCAGCCCTGCCCTGCTCGCCCTTCTCTGCACAGGAACAATCAAGTTCACGCCACCACCATGTAAAAAAAAAATAAATAAATAATTATTCAAGTAATAGCGCCAGCCCTGCCCTGCTCTGCACAGGACCAATCAAGTTCACGCCACCACCACGTAAAAAAAAAAAAAAAAAAAATTATTCAAGTAATAGCGCCAGCCCTGCCCTGCTCTGCACAGGACCAATCAAGTTCACGCCACCACCACGTAAGAAAAAAAAAAAAAAAAAAATTATTCAAGTAATAGCGCCAGCCCTGCCCTGCTCTGCACAGGACCAATCAAGTTCACGCCAACACCACGTAAAAAAAAAAAAATTATTCAATATAATAGCGCCAGCCCTGCCCTGCTCTGCACAGGGACCAATCAAGTTCACGCCACCACCATGTAAAAAAAAAAAAAAAAAATTATTCAAGTAATAGCGCCAGCCCTGCCCTGCTCTGCACAGGACCAATCATGTTCACGCCACCACCACGTAAAAAAAAAAAAAAAAAATTATTCAAGTAATAGCGCCAGCCCTGCCCTGCTCTGCACAGGACCAATCAAGTTCACGCCACCACCACGTAAAAAAAAAAAAAAAAAAAATTATTCAAGTAATAGCGCCAGCCCTGCCCTGCTCTGCACAGGACCAATCAAGTTCACGCCACCACCACGTAAAAAAAAAAAAAAAAAAAATTATTCAAGTAATAGCGCCAGCCCTGCCCTGCTCTGCACAGGACCAATCAAGTTCACGCCACCACCACGTAAAAAAAAAAAAAAAAAAAAAAAAAAATTATTCCAAGTAATAGCGAAAGCCCTGCCCTGCTCTGCACAGGACCAATCAAGTTCACGCCACCACCACGTAAAAAAAATAAATAAATAATAATTATTCAAGTAATAGCACCAGCCCTGCCCTGCTCTGCACAGGACCAATCAAGTTCACGCCACCACCACGTAAAAAAAAAAAAAAAATTATTCAAGTAATAGCGCCAGCCCTGCCCTGCTCTGCACAGGACCAATCAAGTTCACACCACCACCACGTAAAAAAAAAAAAAAAAAAAAAATTATTCAAGTAATAGCACCAGCCCTGCCCTGCTCTGCCCTGCTCTGCACAGGACCAATCAAGTTCACGCCACCACCACGTAAAAAAAAAAAAAAAAAAAAAAAAAATTATTCAAGTAATAGCGCCAGCCCTGCCCCTTCTCTGCACAGGAACAATCAAGTTCACGCCACCACCATGTAAAAAAAAAAATAAATAAATAATTATTCAAGTAATAGCGCCAGCCCTGCCCTGCTCTGCACAGGACCAATCAAGTTCACGCCACCACCACGGTAAAAAAAAAAAAAAAAAAAAATTATTCAAGTAATAGCGCCAGCCCTGCCCTGCCCTGCTGCACAGGACCAATCAAGTTCACGCCACCACCACGTAAAAAAAAAAAAAAAAAAAATTATTCAAGTAATAGCGCCAGCCCTGCCCTGCTCTGCACTGGACCAATCAAGTTCACGCCAACACCACGTAAAAAAAAAAAAATTATTCAATTAATAGCGCCAGCCCTGCCCTGCTCTGCACAGGACCAATCAAGTTCACGCCACCACCATGTAAAAAAAAAAAAAAAAAAATTATTCAAGTAAATAGCGCCAGCCCTGCCCTGCTCTGCACAGGACCAATCAAGTTCACGCCACCACCACGTAAAAAAAAAAAAAAAAAAAAATTATTCAAGTAATAGCGCCAGCCCTGCCCTGCTCTGCACAGGACCAATCAAGTTCACGCCACCACCACGTAAAAAAAAAAAAAAAAAAATTATTCAAGTAATAGCGCCAGCCCTGCCCTGCTCTGCACAGGACCAATCAAGTTCACGCCACCACCACGTAAAAAAAAAAAAAAAAAAAAATTATTCAAGTAATAGCGCCAGCCCTGCCCTGCTCTGCACAGGACCAATCAAGTTCACGCCACCACCACGTAAAAAAAAAAAAAAAAAAAAAAAAAAATTATTCAAGTAATAGCGAAAGCCCTGCCCTGCTCTGCACAGGACCAATCAAGTTCACGCCACCACCACGTAAAAAAAATAAATAAATAATAATTATTCAAGTAATAGCGCCAGCCCTGCCCTGCTCTGCACAGGACCAATCAAGTTCACGCCACCACCACGTAAAAAAAAAAAAAAAAAAAAATTATTCAAGTAATAGCGCCAGCCCTGCCCTGCTCTGCACAGGACCAATCAAGTTCACGCCACCACCACGTAAAAAAAAAAAAAAAAAAAATTATTCAAGTAATAGCGCCAGCCCTGCCCTGCTCTGCACAGGACCAATCAAGTTCACGCCACCACCACGTAAAAAAAAAAAAAAAAAAAAATTATTCAAGTAATAGCGCCAGCCCTGCCCTGCTCTGCACAGGACCAATCAAGTTCACGCCACCACCACGTAAAAAAAAAAAAAAAAAAAAAAAAAATTATTCAAGTAATAGCGAAAGCCCTGCCCTGCTCTGCACAGGACCAATCAAGTTCACGCCACCACCACGTAAAAAAAATAAATAAATAATAATTATTCAAGTAATAGCACCAGCCCTGCCCTGCTCTGCACAGGACCAATCAAGTTCACGCCACCACCACGTAAAAAAAAAAAAAAAAAATTATTCAAGTAATAGCGCCAGCCCTGCCCTTCTCTGCACAGGAACAATCAAATTCACGCCACCACCACGTAAAAAAAAAAAAAAAAAATGATTCAATTAATAGCGCCAGCCCTGCCCTGCTCTGCACAGGACCAATCAAGTTCACACCACCACCACGTAAAAAAAAAAAAAAAAAAAAATTATTCAAGTAATAGCACCAGCCCTGCCCTGCTCTGCCCTGCTCTGCACAGGACCAATCAAGTTCACGCCACCACCACGTAAAAAAAAAAAAAAAAAAAAAAAAAATTATTCAAGTAATAGCGCCCAGCCCTGCCCTTCTCTGCACAGGAACAATCAAGTTCACGCCACCACCATGTAAAAAAAAAAATAAATAAATAATTATTCAAGTAATAGCGCCAGCCCCTGCCCTGCTCTGCACAGGACCAATCAAGTTCACGCCACCACCACGTAAAAAAAAAAAAAAAAAAATTATTCAAGTAATAGCGCCAGCCCTGCCCTGCTCTGCACAGGACCAATCAAGTTCACGCCACCACCACGTAAAAAAAAAAAAAAAAAAAAATTATTCAAGTAATAGCGCCAGCCCTGCCCTGCTCTGCACAGGACCAATCAAGTTCACGCCAACCACCACGTAAAAAAAAAAAAAAATTATTCAATTAATAGCGCCAGCCCTGCCCTGCTCTGCACAGGACCAATCAAGTTCACGCCACCACCATGTAAAAAAAAAAAAAAAAATTATTCAAGTAATAGCGCCAGCCCTGCCCTGCTCTGCACAGGACCAATCAAGTTCACGCCACCACCACGTAAAAAAAAAAAAAAAAAAAAAATTATTCAAGTAATAGCGCCAGCCCTGCCCTGCTCTGCACAGACCAATCAAGTTCACGGCCACCACCACGTAAAAAAAAAAAAAAAAAAAAAAAAAATTATTCAAGTAATAGCGAAAGCCCTGCCCTGCTCTGCACAGGACCAATCAAGTTCACGCCACCACCACGTAAAAAAAAATAAATAAATAATAATTATTCAAGTAATAGCACCAGCCGCTGCCCTGCTCTGCACAGGACCAATCAAATTCACGCCACCACCACGTAAAAAAAAAAAAAAAAAAAAAAATTATTTAAGTAATAGCGCCAGCCTCTGCCCTGCTCTGCACAGGACCAATCAAGTTCACGCCACCACCACGTAAAAAAAAAAAAAAATTATTCAAGTAATAGCGCCATCCCTGCCCTGCTCTGCACAGGACCAATCAAGTTCACGCCACCACCACGTAAAAAAAAAAAAAAAAATTATTCAACTAATAGCGCCAGCCCTGCCCTTCTCTGCACAGGAACAATCAAATTCACGCCACCACCACGTAAAAAAAAAAAAAAATGATTCAATTAATAGCGCCAGTACTGCCCTGCTCTGCACAGGACCAATCAAGTTCACACCACCACCACGTAAAAAAAAAAAAAAAAAAAAAAAATTATTCAAGTAATAGCACCAGCCCTGCCCTGCTCTGCCCTGCTCTGCACAGGACCAATCAAGTTCACGCCACCACCACGTAAAAAAAAAAAAAAAAAAAAAAAAAAAAATTATTCAAGTAATAGCGCCAGCCCTGCCCTGCTCTGCACAGGACCAATCAAGTTCACGCCACCACCACGTAAAAAAAAAATAAATAAATTATTCAAGTAATAGCGCCATCCCTGCCCTGCTCTGCACAGGACCAATCAAGTTTCACGCCACCACCACGTAAAAAAAAAAAAAAAAAAAATTATTCAAGTAATAGCGCCAGCCCTGCCCTGCTCTGCACAGGACCAATCAAGTTCACGCCACCACCACGTAAAAAAAAAAAAAATAATAATTTTCAAGTAATAGCGCCAGCCCTGCCCTTCTCTGCACAGGGAACAATCAAATTCACGCCACCACCACGTAAAAAAAAAAAAAATAATAATAATTATTCAAGTAATAGTGCCAGCCCTGCCCTTCTCTGCACAGGACCAATCAAGTTCACAACACCACCACGTAAAAAAAAATAAATAAATAAAAAATTATTCAATTAATAGCGCCAGCCCTGCCCTGCTCTGCACAGGACCAATCAAGTTCACGCCACCACCACGTAAAAAAAAAAAAAAATTATTCAAGTAATAGCGCCATCCCTGCCCTGCTCTGCACAGGACCAATCAAGTTCACGCCACCACCACGTAAAAAAAAAAAAAAAATTATTCAAGTAATAGCGCCAGCCCTGCCCTTCTCTGCACAGGAACAATCAAGTTCAAGCCACCACCACGTAAAAAAAAAAAAAAAAAAAAATTATTCAAGTAATAGCGCCAGCCCTGCCATGCTCTGCACAGGACCAATCAAGTTCACGCCACCACCACGTAAAAAATAAATAAATAAATAAAAATTATTCAATTAATAGCGCCAAGCCCTGCCCTGCTCTGCACAGGACCAATCAAGTTCACGCCACCACCACGTAAAAAAAAAAAAAAAAAAAAAATGATTCAAGTAATAGCGCCAGCCCTGCCCTGCTCTGCACAGGACCAATCAAGTTCAAAACACCACCACGTAAAAAAAAATAATAAATAAAAAAATTATTCAATTAATAGCGCCAGCCCTGTCCTGCTCTGCACAGGACCAATCAAGTTCACGCCACCACCACGTAAAAAAAAATAAAAAATAAAAAATAATTATTCAAGTAATAGCGCCAGCCCTGCCCTGCTCTGCTCTGCTCTGCACAGGACCAATCAAGTTCACGCCACCACCACGTAAAAAAAAAAAAAAAAAAAAATTATTCAATTAATAGCGCCAGCCCTGCCCTGCACTGCACAGGACCAATCAAGTTCACGCCACCACCACGTAAAAAAAAAAAAAATTATTCAAGTAATAGCGCCAGCCCTGCCCTTCTCTGCACAGGAACAATCAAGTTCACGCCACCACCACGTAAAAAAAAAAAAAAAAAAAAAAAAGATTCAAGTAATAGCGCCAGCCCTGCCCTGCTCTGCACAGGACCAATCAAGTTCACAACACCACCACGTAAAAAAAAATAAATAAATAAAAAATTATTCAATTAATAGCGCCAGCCCTGTCCTGCTCTGCACAGGACCAATCAAGTTCACGCCACCACCACGTAAAAAAAAAAAAAAAAAAAAAATTATTCAAGTAATAGCGCCAGCCCTGCCCTGCTCTGCACAGGGACCAATCAAGTTCACGCCACCACCACATAAAAAAAAAAAAAAAAAAAAAATTATTCAAGTAATAGCGCCAGCCCTGCCCTGCTCTGCACAGGACCAATCAAGTTCACGCCACCACCACGTAAAAAAAAAAAATTATTCAATTAATAGCGCCAGCCCTGCCCTGCTCTGCACAGGACCAATCAAGTTCACGCCACCACCACGTAAAAAAAAAAAAAAAAAAAAAAAATATTCAAGTAATAGCGCCAGCCCTGCCCTTCTCTGCACAGGAACAATCAAGTTCACGCCACCACCACGTAAAAAAAATAAAATAAAAAAAAAATGATTCAAGTAATAGCGCCAGCCCTGCCCTGCTCTGCACAGGACCAATCAAGTTCACAACACCACCACGTAAAAAAAAATAAATAAATAAAAAATTATTCAATTAATAGCGCCAGCCCTGTCCTGCTCTGCACAGGACCAATCAAGTTCACGCCACCACCACGTAAAAAAAATAAATAAATAAATAATTATTCAAGTAATAGCGCCAGCCCTGCCCTGCTCTGCTCTGCTCTGCACAGGACCAATCAAGTTCACGCCACCACCACGTAAAAAAAAAAAAAAAAAAATTATTCAAGTAATAGCGCCAGCCCTGCCCTTCTCTGCACAGGAACAATCAAGTTCATGCCACCACCACGTAAAAAAAAAAAAAAAAAATGATTCAATTAATAGCGCCAGCCCTGCCCTTCTCTGCACAGGAACAATCACGTTCACGCCACCACCATGTAAAAAAAAAAAAAAATGATTCAATTAATAGCGCCAGCCCTGCCCTGCTCTGCACAGGACCAATCAAGTTCACGCCACCACCACGTAAAAAAAAAAAAAAAAAAATTATTGAAGTAATAGCGCCAGCCCTGCCCTGCTCTGCCCTGCTCTACACAGGACCAATCAAGTTCACGCCACCACCACGTAAAAAAAAAAAAAAAAAAAAATTCAAGTAATAGCGCCAGCCCTGCCCTGCTCTGCACAGGACCAATCAAGTTCACGCCACCACCACGTAAAAAAAAAAAAAAAAAAAAAAATTATTCAAGTAATAGCGCCAGCCATACCCTGCTCTGCCCTGCTCTGCACAGGACCAATCAAGTTCACGCCACCACCACGTAAAAAAAAAAAAAAAAAAAATATTCAAGTAATAGCGCCAGCCCTGCCCTGCTCTGCCCTGCTCTGCACAGGACCAATCAAGTTCACGCCACCACCACGTAAAAAAATAAATAAAAATAAATTATTCAAGTAATAGCGCCAGCCCTGCCCTGCTCTGCACAGGACCAATCAAGTTCACGCCACCACCACGTAAAAAAAAAAAAAAAAAAAAATTATTCAAGTAATAGCGCCAGCCATGCCCTTCTCTGCCCTGCTCTGCACAGGACCAATCAAGTTCACGCCACCACCACGTAAAAAAAAAAAAAAAAAAAAAAATATTCAAGTAATAGCGCCAGCCCTGCCCTGCTCTGCACAGGACCAATCAAGTTCACGCCACCACCACGTAAAAAAAAAAAAAAAAAAAAAATTATTCAAGTAATAGCGCCAGCCATGCCCTTCTCTGCCCTGCTCTGCACAGGACCAATCAAGTTCACGCCACCACCACGTAAAAAAAAAATAAATAAATAAATTATTCAAGTAATAGCGCCAGCCCTGCCCTGCTCTGCACAGGACCAATCAAGTTCACGCCACCACCACGTAAAAAAAAAAAAATTATTCAAGTAATAGCGCCAGCCCTGCCCTGCTATGCACAGGACCAATCAAGTTCACGCCACCACCACGTAAAAAAAAAAAAAAAAATTATTCAAGTAATAGCGCCAGCCCTGCCCTGCTCTGCCCTGCTCTGCACAGGACCAATCAAGTTCACGCCACCACCACGTAAAAAATAAATATATAAATTATTCAAGTAATAGCGCCAGCCCTGCCCTGCTCTGCACAGGACCAATCAAGTTCACGCCACCACCACGTAAAAAAAAAATAAATAAATAAATAAATTATTCAAGTAATAGCACCAGCCCTGCCCTGCTCTGCCCTGCTCTGCACAGGACCAATCAAGTTCACGCCACCACCACGTAAAAAAAAAAAAAAAAAAAAAAAATTATTCAAGTAATAGCGCCAGCCCTGCCCTGCTCTGCACAGGACCAATCAAGTTCACGCCACCACCACGTAAAAAAAAAAAAAAAATATTCAAGTAATAGCGCCAGCCCTGCCCTGCTCAGCAAAGGACCAATCAAGTTCACGCCACCACCACGTAAAAAAAAATATA
Organism: Acipenser ruthenus; assembly: GCF_902713425.1. NCBI lineage: Eukaryota > Metazoa > Chordata > Actinopteri > Acipenseriformes > Acipenseridae > Acipenser > Acipenser ruthenus. The sequence goes on along the minus strand of NW_026708451.1, from coordinate 7,910 downwards.
TATATTCAAGTAATAGCGCCAGCCCTGCACTGCTCTGCCCTCCTCTGCACAGGACCAAACAAGTTCACGCCACCACCACGTAAAAAAAAAAAAAAAAAAAAAAAATTATTCAAGTAATAGCGCCAGCCATGCCGCTTCTCTGCCCTGCTCTGCACAGGACCAATCAAGTTCACGCCACACCACGTAAAAAAAAAATAAATAAATAAATTATTCAAGTAATAGCGCCAGCCCTGCCCTGCTCTGCACAGGACCAATCAAGTTCACGCCACCACCACGTAAAAAAAAAAAAATTATTCAAGTAATAGCGCCAGCCCTGCCCTGCTATGCACAGGACCAATCAAGTTCACGCCACCACCACGTAAAAAAAAAAAAAAAAAATTATTCAAGTAATAGCGCCAGCCCTGCCCTGCTCTGCCCTGCTCTGCACAGGACCAATCAAGTTCACGCCACCACCACGTAAAAAATAAATATATAAATTATTCAAGTAATAGCGCCAGCCCTGCCCTGCTCTGCACAGGACCAATCAAGTTCACGCCACCACCACGTAAAAAAAAAATAAATAAATAAATAAATTATTCAAGTAATAGCACCAGCCCTGCCCTGCTCTGCCCTGCTCTGCACAGGACCAATCAAGTTCACGCCACCACCACGTAAAAAAAAAAAAAAAAAAAAAAATTATTCAAGTAATAGCGCCAGCCCTGCCCTGCTCTGCACAGGACCAATCAAGTTCACGCCACCACCACGTAAAAAAAAAAAAAAAAATATTCAAGTAATAGCGCCAGCCCTGCCCTGCTCAGCAAAGGGACCAATCAAGTTCACGCCACCACCACGTAAAAAAAAAATATATATATTCAAGTAATAGCGCCAGCCCTGCACTGCTCTGCCCTCCTCTGCACAGGACCAAACAAGTTCACGCCACCACCACGTAAAAAAAAAAAAAAAAAATTATTCAAGTAATAGCGCCAGCCCTGCCCTGCTCTGCAGGACCAATCAACTTCACGCCACCACCATGTAAAAAAAAAATAAATAATTATTCAATTAATAGCGCCAGCCCTGCCCTGCTCTGCACAGGACCAATCAAGTTCTCGCCACCACCACGTAAAAAAAAATAAATAAATAAATAAATTATTCAAGTAATAGCACCAGCCCTGCCCTGCTCTGCCCTGCTCTGCACAGGACCAATCAAGTTCACGCCACCACCACGTAAAAAAAAAAAATTATTCAAGTAATAGCACCAGCCCTGCCCTGCTCTGCCCTGCTCTGCACAGGGACCAATCAAGTTCACGCCACCACCATGTAAAAAAAAATAAATAATTATTCAATTAATAGCGCCAGCCCTGCCCTGCTCTGCACAGGACCAATCAACTTCACGCCACCACCATGTAAAAAAAAATAAATAATTATTCAATTAATAGCGCCAGCCCTGCCCTGCTCGCCCTACTCTGCACAGGACCAATCAAGTTCACGCCACCACCACGTAAAAAAAAAAAAAAAAAAATTATTCAAGTAATAGCGCCAGCCCTGCCCTGCTCTGCACAGGACCAATCAACTTCACGCCACCACCATGTAAAAAAAAAAAAAATAATTATTCAATTAATAGCGCCAGCCCTGCCCTGCTCGCCCTACTCTGCACAGGACCAATCAAGTTCACGCCACCACCACGTAAAAAAAAAAAAAAAAAAAAATTATTCAAGTAATAGCGCCAGCCCTGCCCTGCTCTGCACAGGACCAATCAAGTTCACGCCACCACCACGTAAAAAATAATAAAAAAAAAAAAAATTATTCAAGTAATAGCGCCAGCCCTGCCCTGCTCTGCACAGGACCAAACAAGTTCACGCCACCACCACGTAAAAAAAAATAAAAAAAAAAATAAAAAATTATTCAAGTAATAGCGCCAGCCCTACCCTGCTCTGCACAGGACCAAACAAGTTCACGCCACCACCACGTAAAAAAAAAAATAAAAAAAATAATTATTCAAGTAATAACGCCAGCCCTGCCCTGCTCTGCCCTGCTCTGCACAGGACCAATCAAGTTCACGCCACCACCACGTAAAAAAAAAAAAAAAAAAAAAATTATTCAACTAATAGCGCCACCCCTGCCCTGCTCTGCACAGGACCAATCAAGTTCACGCCACCACCACGTAAAAAAAAAAAAAAAAAAATTATTCAAGTAATAGCGCCAGCCCTGCCCTGCTCTGCACAGGACCAATCAAGTTCACGCCACCACCATGTAAAAAAAAAATTAATAATTATTCAATTAATAGCGCCAGCCCTGCCCTGCTCTGCACAGGGACCAATCAAGTTCACGCCACCACCACGTAAAAAAATTTAAAAAAAAAATTATTCAAGTAATAGCGGCCAGCCCTGCCCTGCTCTGCACAGGACCAATCAAGTTCACGCCACCACCACGTAAAAAAAAAAAAAAAAAAAAATTATTCAACTAATAGCGCCAGCCCTGCCCTGCTCTGCACAGGACCAATCAAGTTCACGCCACCACGACGTAAAAAAAAAAAAAAAAAAAAATTATTCAAGTAATAGCGCCAGCCCTGCCCTGCTCTGCACAGGACCAATCAAGTTCACGCCACCACCATGTAAAAAAAAAAAAAAAAATTATTCAATTAATAGCGCCAGCCCTGCCCTGCTCTGCACAGGACCAATCAAGTTCACGCCACCACCACGTAAGAAATAATAAGAAAAAAAAAAAATTATTCAACTAATAGCGCCAGCCCTGCCCTGCTCTGCACAGGACCAATCAAGTTCACGCCACCACGACGTAAAAAAAAAAAAAAAAAATTATTCAAGTAATAGCGCCAGCCCTGCCCTGCTCTGCACAGGACCAATCAAGTTCACGCCACCACCATGTAAAAAAAAATATATAATTATGCAATTAATAGCTCCAGCCCTGCCCTGCTCTGCACAGGACCAATCAAGTTCACGCCACCACCACGTAAAAAAATTAAAAAAAAAATTATTCAAGTAATAGCGCCAGCCCTGCCCTGCTCTGCACAGGACCAATCAAGTTCACGCCACCACGACGTAAAAAAAAAAAAAAAAAAAATTATTCAAGTAATAGCGCCAGCCCTGCCCTGCTCTGCACAGGACCAATCAAGTTCACGCCACCACCATGTAAAAAAAAAAAAAAAAAATTATTCAATTAATAGCGCCAGCCCTGCCCTGCTCTGCACAGGACCAATCAAGTTCACGCCACCACCACGTAAAAAAAAAAAAAAAAAAAAAAATATTATTGAAGTAATAGCGCCAGCCCTGCCCTGCTCGCCCTGCTCTGCACAGGACCAATCAAGTTCACGCCACCACCACGTAAAAAAAAAAAAAAAAAAAAATTATTCAACTAATAGCGAAAGCCCTGCCCTGCTCTGCACAGGACCAATTAAGTTCACGCCACCACCACGTAAAAAAAAAAAAAAAAAAATTATTCAAGTAATAGCGCCAGCCCTGCCCTGCTCTGCACAGGACCAATCAAGTTCACGCCACCACCACGGAAAAAAAAAAAAATAAATATTGAAGTAATAGCGCCAGACCTGCCCCCGCTCTGCACAGGACCAATCAAGTTCACGCCACCACCACGTAAAAAAAAAAAAATAATTATTCAAGTAATAGCGCCAGCCCTGCCCTGCTCTGCACAGGACCAATCAAGTTCACGCCACCACCACGTAAAAAAAAAAAAAAAAAAAAATTATTCAAGTAATAGCGCCAGCCCTGCCCTGCTCTGCACAGGACCAATCAAGTTCACGCCACCACCACGGAAAAAAAAAAAAAAAAATATTGAAGTAATAGCGCCAGACCTGCCCCGCTCTGCACAGGACCAATCAAGTTCACGCCACCACCACGTAAAAAAAAAAAAATAATTATTCAAGTAATAGCGCCAGCCCTGCCCTGCTCTGCACAGGACCAATCCAAGTTCACGCCACCACCACGTAAAAAAAAAAAAAAAAAAAAAATTATTCAAGTAATAGCGCCAGCCCTGCCCTGCTCTGCACAGGACCAATCAAGTTCACGCCACCACCACGTTAAAAAAAAAAAAAAAAAAAAAAATTATTCAAGTAATAGCGCCAGCCCTGCCCTGCTCTGCACAGGACCAATCAAGTTCACGCCACCACCACGTAAAAAAAAAAAAAAAAAAAAAATTATTCAAGTAATAGGCGCCAGCCCTGCCCTGCTCTGCACAGGACCAATCAAGTTCACGCCACCACCACGTAAAAAAAAAATAAAAAAATGATTCAAGTAATAAAGCCAGCCCTGCCCTGCTCTGCACAGGACCAATCAAGTTCACGCCACCACCACGTAAAAAAAAAAAAATTATTCAAGTAATAGCGCCAGCCCTGCCCTGCTCTGCACAGGACCAATCAAGTTCACGCCACCACCACGTAAAAAAAAAAAAAAAAAAAAAAATATTGAAGTAATAGCGCCAGCCCTGCCCTGCTCGCCCTGCTCTGCACAGGACCAATCAAGTTCACGCCACCACCACGTAAAAAAAAAAATAATAATTATTCAAGTAATAGCGCCAGCCCTGCCCTGCTCTGCACAGGACCAATCAAGTTCACGCCACCACCACGTAAAAAAAAAAAAAAAAAAAAATTATTCAAGTAATAGCGCCAGCCCTGCCCTGCTCTGCACAGGACCAATCAAGTTCACGCCACCACCACGTTAAAAAAAAAAAAAAAAAAAAAAAAATTATTCAAGTAATAGCGCCAGCCCTGCCCTGCTCTGCACAGGACCAATCAAGTTCACGCCACCACCACGTAAAAAAAAAAAAAAAAAAAAAAATTATTCAAGTAATAGCGCCAGCCCTGCCCTGCTCTGCACAGGACCAATCAAGTTCACGCCACCACCACGTAAAAAAAAATAAAAAAATGATTCAAGTAATAAAGCCAGCCCTGCCCTGCTCTGCACAGGACCAATCAAGTTCACGCCACCACCACGTAAAAAAAAAAAAATTATTCAAGTAATAGCGCCAGCCCTGCCCTGCTCTGCACAGGACCAATCAAGTTCACGCCACCACCACGTAAAAAAAAAAAAAAAAAAAAAAATATTGAAGTAATAGCGCCAGCCCTGCCCTGCTCGCCCTGCTCTGCACAGGACCAATCAAGTTCACGCCACCACCACGTAAAAAAAAAAATAATAATTATTCAAGTAATAGCGCCAGCCCCTGCCCTGCTCTGCACAGGACCAATCAAGTTCACGCCACCACCACGTAAAAAAAAAAAAAAAAAAATATTGAAGTAATAGCGCCAGCCCTGCCCTGCTCTGCACAGGACCAATCAAGTTCACGCCACCACCACGTAAAAAAAAAAAAAAAAAAATTATTCAAGTAATAGCGCCAGCCCTGCCCTGCTCTGCACAGGACCAATCAAGTCCACGCCACCACCACGTAAAAAAAAATAATCAAATTATTGAAGTAATAGCGCCAGCCCTGCCCTGCTTGCCCTGCTCTGCACAGGACCAATCAAGTTCACGCCCACCACCACGTAAAAAAAAAAATGAAAAAAAAAAATTATTCAATTAATAGCGCCACCCTGCCCTGCTCTGCACAGGACCAATCAAGTTCACGCCACCACCACGTAAAAAAAAAAAAAAAAATATTGAAGTAATAGCGCCAGCCCTACCCTGCTCTGCACAGGACCAATCAAGTTCACGCCACCACCACGTAAAAAAAAAAAAAAAAAAATTATTCAAGTAATAGCGCCAGCCCTGCCCTGCTCTGCACAGGACCAATCAAGTCCACGCCACCACCACGTAAAAAAAAAATAATAAAATTATTGAAGTAATAGCGCCAGCCCTGCCCTGCTCTGCCCTGCTCTGCACAGGACCAATCAAGTTCACGCCACCACCACGTAAAAAAAAATATATTCAAGTAGTAGCGCCAGCCCTGCCCTGCTCTGCCTGCTCTGCACAGGACCAATCAAGTTCACGCCACCACCACGTAAAAAAAAAAAAAAAAAAAAAAATATTCAAGTAATAGCGCCAGCCCTGCCCTGCTCTGCCCTGCTCTGCACAGGACCAATCAAGTTCACGCCACCACCACGTAAAAAAAAAAAAAAAAAATATTCAAGTAATAGCGCCAGCCCTGCCCTGCTCTGCACAGGACCAATCAAGTTCACGCCACCACCACGTAAAAAAAAATATATTCAAGTAATAGCGCCAGCCCTGCCCTGCTCTGCCCTGCTCTGCACAGGACCAATCAAGTTCACGCCACCACCACGTAAAAAAAAAAAAAAAAAAAAAATATTCAAGTAATAGCGCCAGCCCTGCCCTGCTCTGCCCTGCTCTGCACAGGACCAATCGAGTTCATGCCACCACCACGTAAAAAAAAAAAAAAAAATTATTCAAGTAATAGCGCCAGCCCTGCCCTGCTCTGCACAGGACCAATCAAGTTCACGCCACCACCACGTAAAAAAAATAAATAAAAAAAAAAAAATTATTCAAGTAATAGCGCCAGCCCTGCCCTGCTCTGCACAGGACCAATCAAGTTCACGCCACCACCACGTAAAAAAAAAAAAAAAAAAATTATTCAAGTAATAGCACCAGCCCTGCCCTGCTCTGCACAGGACCAATCAAGTTCACGCCACCACCACGTAAAAAAAAAAAAAAAAAAATATTCAAGTAATAGCGCCAGCCCTGCCCTGCTCTGCACAGGACCAATCAAGTTCACGCCACCACCACGTAAAAAAAAATATATTCAAGTAGTAGCGCCAGCCCTGCCCTGCTCTGCCCTGCTCTGCACAGGGACCAATCAAGTTCACGCCACCACCACGTAAAAAAAAAAAAAAAAAAAATATTCAAGTAATAGTGCCAGCCCTGCCCTGCTCTGCACAGGACCAATCAAGTTCACGCCACCACCACGTAAAAAAAAATATATTCAAGTAATAGCGCCAGCCCAGCCCTGCTCTGCCCTGCTCTGCACAGGACCAATCAAGTTCACGCCACCACCACGTAAAACAAAAAAAAAAAAAAAAAATTATTCAAGTAATAGCGCCAGCCCTGCCCTGCTCATCTTTGAAGCCAACAGACAACTAAATAATCTAGAACACTACAGGAAATTAGACGCACCAATTTTATCTTGATTCTGCTCAGGAAATTAACAGAATAATACAAACACTAACAGACCACAAAATAATTACTAGAAAACAGGCACACTATCTCAAGGGGGCAGACACACCCAGAGCACGCATTTTTTACATGCTACCAAAAATACACAAATCACCAGGACACATGGACTATCCCACACACCATACCACCAGGCAGACCGATAGTATCAGATTGCATCAGTGAATCATATAGAATTGCAGAATACATAGACCACTTTTTAAACCCCCTATCCACCAAACACACTAGCTACCTTAAAGACACATATGACTTCATAGACAAAATTAAAACACTCAAACTACCAGAAACAGCTTTTTCTCTTCACAATAGATATAGACAGCTTGTACACAAACATAGAGACCAACGCAGGCATCGCAGCTATCAGGAAATGTCTAAATCTAAATCCGGATCCAACCAGACCAGACGAGGAACTGATCAAACTCCTGGAAATCAGCTTAACGAAAAACGACTTTGAATTCGACAACCAATTCTACCTCCAAACCAAAGGAACAGCGATGGGGAAACGCTTTGCGCCATCATATGCTAACATCTACATGGCCGATTGGGAAGAAACCATCCTCCCCAGATGCCCACACAGACCAACTCACTATTTCAGGTACCTAGATGACATTTGGGGCACTTGGACACATAGCATGGAGGAATTTACACATTTCATCTCGTTACTTAACACACACCACCAGTCCATCAAGGTAAAATACACCACACATAACAGCAAAGTAAACTTTTTAGACACCACCACTTACAAAGGACCACATTTTTCACAAACACACCAACTAGACACCAAAG